>NC_051176.1:254777510-254918932 GCF_013339695.2 Rhipicephalus sanguineus
CCGGTGAGGATGATCTGGCTCGTCGAATGATAACGCGTTATTACGTTTGTATTGGGGATCTAAACTGTGTCCAGACAAAGTTCACCCACCATTCTCTTGCCGCTTGCGTGTCGCTTCATAGGTTCGAGCGTCAATACCAACGCCCTTCATGCGTCAGTCGTTCAGAGGCCGATATGCAGAGGCGGATATACCCATCCGCACGCGAAAAAGCAAGTACGGATTGGTAAAGTGACTTGAATAGAACTTTGAAAAATATGAATAATGTTATGAATGAAGAGGATGCCACCCGACCTTCGTAAGCCCATCGGTACGCACTGCAGGTTGTGAGAGCGACGTTCGCCTATTCTACCCTTTCTGTCTCCCTCTCTATTTGCAGCTGGCGGACTGCATGCGAAGGCACGCATCGGCAGCACACTTTATTCCTTTTTCAACGGGATGGCGCCGCGCAACTCCGCCGGACGAACGGCAGCCCATCGACGGCCTCCCTTTTGCAGCGATCACTCTTTCCAATCTATCCACGACACAGGAGGCCGTCGGCCTGGCCAAAACGCAAAGCAAAACCCTTGCGCGTGGTAACTGCAGTGCGGTGCTTCGAAGAAGTGTGTGCGCGCGCGCGCGAGCGTTCGCAAGCAAATGACAAAGTAACAAAAAGAAGAAGGCACGAGCGACGGCGGCCGCATCCCATTGGTATTCGAAAACAAATCCCTTGTTAGAGACGGATCAAAAGACGTTTCTCCCGGAGTCAGCATCTTGGGCCCGAAGCCGGTGGTCGCAACCCTTTCCCCGTTGCTGCTGCTCTGTTTCCCCTTTGACGCCTCGCGCGTTGCCGGTCGCCCACGGCGCGGCATGATTAGAAAGAGCGCGCCCACAACGCGTAGCGCGCCCACCCGCCGTACTTCCATCATGCTGCTTTCGAAGCCGGCGACGCACCGCCGGGGTCTCGCATCGAGCGCGTGCGGCGCCCCAGCCTGTCTGCGCCGAAAGAAGGTGACGCCGCGGTTGCGAGAAACGAATCGCGGTGGGAAAAGGAAAAAAGAAAGGGAGAAGGAGGGGAGTACCGCATTCGGCAATGCGGATTGAATGCGCGAATCCCTGGGCGAAACGCGCCGCTTTAATAATCGTATACTGGGAAAGTGAACGAGATTCTCTTTCTAGAAGCGAAAAGCCGCTGACGCCGGATTGGTTTCTGGACGTCCTCGACGAGGGAACTTTCGGCAGGGGCAACCTGTTTCTGCAAAGTTTTCCCTTCGGATCTCGCCCGAGTTGGCGATGAGATGACATGCGCCGGTTCTCTTTGTGCCAGCAGGTGGTATAGTACATGCCTCACAACTCGCTCTACACTCAGATGGCAAGAGCATCGCCTAATGCTGTTCTTATACGAATACAAGAATGTGCATTAGAAAAGCAACATGAAACGTGTTCCCACAATATTGAGCGGAGTGTTTAGATCCTTGATGCAATAGGACAGGTTACTTGTGCTGTTTGGTGCTTAGTGAACGGGCAGCCCAACACGCCTGTTAAGATTGCTTCTTGCAAAAGTTTTGGAAAGGGGGCGAAGTCTAAAGAACAAATGACATCAAAAATAGCAAGAAGAAAAAGATCAAACAACAACAACAACAACAACAACAAAAATTGCGCTGGTGTACATTACTCTTCTCGTACTGAATTGATGAGTTTTTTCATTCCAGGGTTGCGCTGTAGGCTACACGGCGAATGTTTAGGATGGTTATGACCAAAATATCTCGATGTAACAATTAAATATGTGCGTACCGGACGATGGAATCACAGGGGATGCCAGTTGTTTGTTTCGCTTTGCCAAACTATACTGTAACGCAAACACAGGCTAATTAAGGAAAATGAAATAATTAAAGGTAAATAAAATGTCTCACTATATGCTTGCCTGCAGTTCATACAGAGTTCAGAAAGTCATAATTCTGAGCTCATCTCTACGGTGCGAGTAAATCTAAATATATGGTCACATTGTGATCCTGCCGTCATGACAATGCGGCCATGATGGCCGCTTTCTGATGAGTAGACAATGCCTTCTCCACCCCTTCCCCCAACCCCTTTCCACAAACTGGTATCTTCCCCGCCGTTCCTATTTCTATTTACACCGTTTTATTGTACCGCCGCTTCTGCCTCGAATAGATGAAAATAACAAAATGTTTTGCTTCATTATGCATACCGACTCCACGCAGTATATGCATGGAAGCAATTACATCTCAGCAAGAATGACACCTGCGTATAGAGGGGCCCCCTACGCCAAGAGGAGAGGAGAATCAGGGCAAAAGAAATGCAGGGAGGTTGACCAGGGCCGAGCCCGGTTGGCTACCTTGCACAGGAGGAGAATTTTACGCACGTAAAGGTGGTAAATATATGCTGTTCTCAAAATGAACCAGGTGACATACGCAAGTCGTCTGCACGCGAAACTGACACGAAATAAAGGGCGCATAACATTAAGAATTTTGAACATTTGTCTAAATTCCAGTACATTCCTTATGTTTTAATATTATTATTTTACACAAAAGTTTCTTACTTCGGCATTAGAACTATGTGAACTTATGTGTCGCTTCATTCTTCCATATTAACAGAAATATATAACGGTTATCCTTCGTTGACAATTACATACTGCTTCAGGCAATTTAACTTTTATTTAGTACACTCACCTGCAAACAGAGTAACTGTCGTTATAGAAAAGAGTGAAGATGTTATCATCATCACTGTTCTATTTCGTTAAGGCGTATTTTAGGGCACTGTAGTATATCAGTGTTGTAGAGCTGCAATGCGTTCACCCTGGTTACCTTCCACGATTGTGTCCGTGAAGAGTAACGCAATTGCTTTCTAGTCGGTGCCTTCTTCACGAGATATGTGTAGCACGAGTGTGACCTCCGGGAAAACCGCATCCACCTTCTGTGACTTGCGCACGTGTCGGCGTCTTCAGTTGCCCGTTGTCGAAGGAACGCGCGCCCAGACTCCCAGTTTCGCGTGCAATCGCTCAACTGGTTGCGAAGCGCTTTATGCTATCGTGTGGGGGACGGCCACCCTAAACGCCGCGGCGCTTAAGGACGGGGAGAGAAGCAAGGGGGGGGGGGGGGGAGGGAGGGGGCACGGCACGAATGGAGCCCGTAGCCCGAGTGCGGCACCTGATACATTGCCCGTGGCGTGCGTAGCCGCTTTTGGAGTTTTTGAGCTACCGCAGGAATGGCAAGAGTCGCGGAGCTCGCCCCCTTTCCCAGACCACCGCGCGGGCTTCGGCTCGAAGGGGAACGAAAGGGGACCGCTTGGGTGCCCGCTCTGGGCGCTTCGGCTATCGATCGCTGCTGGCGGCACGGGCAAGGGGGAGCCAAAGAGATGACTCAGGAGAAAATCGGGACGCCGGGGCCCCTTGTTTCCCCCGCGAGCCAGTGTTCGTCGGTGGGTTCCCTCACCCTCGGACAACGCTCTGATACAAAAAAAAAACAGAAAAAAGAAACAGTGAGACGTGGCTTACAGAGAGAACGCGAAAAAGAAAAGAGCGCAGAGGCCGATAGCAAAATGCCCCAACGAAGCGCCGGGGAAGGAGGAGTAGGATGGGGGAAGACGACCCCGCAGTTGAGACCAAAACAAAACGTTCCCAGGGTTCAGGCAAAACAGACGGCCCGAGCTAAGAGTCAAGCGGCACGACGTGCGCGGGATGAACCTTGTATGAAGACAGGAGTCCGACTTCTAACATCGGCGACTACATTTAGCTCCATGAAGTGCGGTGCCTTACGCGATCTACAATACGTTAAACGCTTCCCGGGTTGCTGGAGTGATGTTGCACGAATAGTATTCAGTCCCGAAATGACATGGAACCTACGGAAGCTGCGTTGGTGACAAGGATCGCTGTTTAGTTTTCTATCGCAGAAAATAAGGAGTCATGTATAATTGGAATACACTAGTAACAAAAAATTCGTCAGATTCCACGACGTGTGGGAATGGGTTTCATGCGAAGCAGTCAGCGAGTAGCTCTATGCTGCATTTTTTGTCTTTGAGCCAAGCGTTACGAGGTGGGTCGTCGTGTTTTGTAAGTGTAGTAGTTGTGTGCACATCCTGTGGGCTTAGCAGGCACGTCGACAACACTGGCGCTTAAAGGGTAACTTATGGTCTGACGTAACGTCAGCACTCATGTTAGAGCACATACGTCAGTATTATCGAAACGAAGTGCACTTTACGGTGCGATGATGTGACTATCATACGTAACTCTCGTTTGTGTATTCCTCTGGGGTCGAGCAACGCTTGAATATAGCTTGCTAAATCATAGGAATTCAAATCAATTCCACCTCGATTTGCGTGGGTCAGAAGTACAAGGCGCAGGTTATTTACTTAATGATTTACTTTTTCCTGTTTATTTTAAGTGAACCAATCGTCTGTATGGTTTTCGGTTAATTCGCGCAGTTCGCCAGCCGTCGTTTGAGCTCAGTCTAGGTGGCCATGGTCACTTTTTTCGAAATTTAAAAGTAAAGGCCGTTCATTACGATGATATTTTTCTGTTGAGTAAACTGTTCGTGGAGTTACGAATGGCCTAAATACTTGCAGCCTCGCTGTAAAATGCAATATGGACTACCAGTTATGGTGGTCTAATTAATACAGAGCCGTCCACTCTAACCGTCCGCCTTCTCTCATTGCTCAGCTGTTGCTTCGGGACGTTGCATGTCATCGATAGTTTGATATGTGGAATTCATAAAAAAAAGAAAGAAAAGACACATAGCAAAGCTAGACTCAGTGCGTTTGAAGTAAAGTTTTCTCTCGCATAAAGTATGAGACTTGCAGTGGGCAAGATATCGATGTCGGGCCGTTTAGGTGGGCACTTTTCAAACTGCCAGTGTCGCGTAACGTGTAACAGCAGAAACAAATTAGGTCACGGTAGAAAGGAAGGAAGTAATAATTGAATTATTTTTCATGAGTGATCAGTTTGGCTGCACAAGTGTCAGCGCGCCTTCAACGGCGTTATACAGTGACATTGAGAAATTTGTAAATAAAAGATTTCGCACAGGACAACTCGCACTACGTGTTTCATGTGCATATGTGATTTCATCCTTGTTCCTGTATCATCTCATATTTTTTAGCTGCATCTGTTATGTTAGATGTTAAATGTATATACATGCATGACGAGCGTAAGCGAATGCAAAAACAATTGTTAGTGCACTAGGCCCGTATTCGTTTCGTGTTTGCGCGCTGTAATTCTTGCGTGTGCCACCATAGCAGGGCCGCCATACAACACGCAGTCACTGACATTTACAACAATCATACGGTGGTTTTTGTCCATGCAGTTCAGTTGTGACAGCCGCGACCTGTTCAGGCGGCTTCACCAAGAAGTAGGGATAATATAATTATGTTTGGGGTTTACGTGCCAAAACCACGATATGATTATGAGGAGGAGGAGGAGGAGGAGGAGGAGAGGTTGAGGAAACCTCTCCTCCTCCTCCTCCTCCTACGCCATAGTGGAGGGCTCCGGGAATTTTGACCATCTGGTCTTCTTTTAACGTGCACTGACATCGCACAGTACACGGGCCTCTAGTATTTCGCCTCCATCGACCAAGAAGCGGGGAAGAAGTCGAACTATGTCTATAGGGTGACGCCAAATGGCTGGGAAATCTCCTCTTCCGTGCTGTGAAATAGATGACTGCTGGACCAAGAGGGAATACGGGTCGGTTAGCAGGCATGAAGCATGCATGGAAGCGATAAGGCTTGTTCAGTAATCTCTGTCGACCGACGTTCAGTAATCTCTGTCGACTGACCTAAGGGCCATTGCAACACGTTTGCGTGACTGCTTCTTCGAAGAGAGGCAATGAAGCATTTCAGTGCAGAGGTTTCTACATGGCAATCACTATATCGGACCTCCTGCTGAGAAATGCTTCACGATTCGACTGTCTCAATGATCCTATGGCCTTTCGTGAACTATAATTCGAGTCGAAGTAACAAGTTCTTGCGCACTTTGAGCATCAAGTTCTAAGGACCAATAAATATTTTTTGTTAAAGATAATGGGGATATGCGCGGTCTTCGTACACAACTGCGATGGTGACCGTCGGTCTATAGCATGAAATACTACAGCTTGCAGACATCTTTAAAAATAAAGCTTGGACTGAGGAATGCCACAGCTACGTCGGATCACGGCGTGCGCGTGTCTCTTTCGTCGGCGCCCCATCCCGGCGCTCAAAGCGGACATCTGTACGGGACCTCGTTCGGGACCTCGTACGGTACATCCGTACGGGACCGTACGGAACCTCTTGAAATGCATATTCGCATGATCCTAAGGTTGATGGATATGCGAACTTGAAATAAAAGTAGCGTAGGACGCTATTCATTGTAACTCTTGATAGAAAAAGAAGATCTTAAAATAAAATTTTCTGCCTAAACACTTTGGATTACTTTATTTCATCGCTGGAACCACAAGCAGCGATAACTGAAGTGGGCGGTTAGCAACACTTGACACTAATTACATTTAACAATTCTTGTCTTCTTTTCAAAATAGCGCGTGAAAGCTAGAGTTACTGGATACTTAAAGTGGCAACACTAATGACACTGTCATATTGAGATTGATGAAAATCATATGCATAAAAAAGTATATTAGTAAGTTTTAGAAATGCCCTAAGCGCATGCAAAAACGAGGAATTCATGCGACACGTTGATGTTTTGGATTCGAATCACGGACCAACGCCTTTGCGAGGCGGTCGCTCTACGAATTGAGGTATGGAGGCTACGTTGATGTTTTGTATTCGAATCACGAACCAACGCCTTTGCGAGGCGGTCGCTCCACGAATTGAGTTAAAGAGGCTATCAGTTGGTACCGCGATGGTGAATTCATCGGCAAATCGAGGCACATGGGTACTGACTAAGGGAAAGCAGTTCTGTGGAATCCTGCAAGGTGGAGGAAAGGTCACAGGGAAAACTGATATCTGACCGTTTGTAGCACATGGAAGGAAGGAAACAGAAATGGGAGAAGGCAGGGACGCTAACCGGAAAAGCGCCCGGTTGGCTACCCTACACAGGGGAATTGGGGAGAAGGGATATAAAGACGGGAGAGAGAGGGTGGGAAGGAAATAAAGAAAAAAAAGTGCAGCGAATTCGCTGACGCGTGCGGGACTATATAAGAAAATGCATACTCCTTGGGTATGCTGGTTGTTTGGAGCTTAAGTATAAACGTGCTGACCTCAACTGTTAAAACCGGCAAGACTCCGAAAGGCTTACGGCCCTATTACCTCACTGCTACCATTAAGTTGCGTCGGGAAAGCAATGGAAAAGGTGCTGCTTCGGAGACTTAAACGGGTCGAGCTAAAGACATTTGCAGCCAAGATGAGCGATGTGTAATAATGACGATATCAGCTTTTTAGCTGGCATCGGTGAGCCTAACATTCGCACGTTCGCTGTTATTCAAGCTGCGTTTCTTGATACAAAAGGAGAATACGACAGCGAATGCCATGTAGCCATTGGGGAGACTGTGATCAATGGGCGTTAGTGGTCGCATGTCTCACTGTTATTTTACCGACGTGTCGGTTTACCCTTCGACAAACACGGGTGACAGGAAGTCCAATAGCACATACGTATCTCGTGCGGTTCGACGAAGCAGCGTTTTCTCTCAAAAATTTTCTAACACCTGTCTCCTTAGCTTGGAAAGGTGCCTACCCGTGTCAGCGGGCTTTTCGAGCCTCGTTATGTCAAGCATATGTTGTTTGTTCACACGGTGCTCCTGGCACCATGTGAACCATTGCAAGCATGATTGCAGAGAAGCATCAGCTCCATCGAGACGTCAGAAATGCAGAAGGCAAGGAAGTCATGCAGAAAAGCGTCCGGTTAGCTACCCTACGCTAGAAAAAGAGGTAAAGGGAATTAAAGATGAGGTAGATGGATAGTGAAGACTAGGCGAATTCGGCTATTACTGCGAGTACACTATTTGTTAACTACGAAACACTGTAATCACTTGCTAAGAAGTGCCTATTGCATCGCGGGTACTTGCTTTATCACGAATAAGCTGCATATCAGTCGCATAAACAGAAACGAGAAGGTTTGCTGAACATTGTATAGGCTAGCAATATGCGAACTGTAGGGAAGCTAATGTTGATGATAACATGCTAATAGTAAGATTGCTCTTAGAAATGCTGCTGCCATCAATCAAATGGAGCGTTTGGCTCCTCGAAGCAGTTGGTCTGCGGGAGAGGACACCGTGGAAGGATGCTGGTTAAATTAGAGACCACCTGGGGTTCCTCAGTGTGTACCTAAATTTCGGTACACGACCGCTTTTGCATTCCGTCTCTGCCAACATCTGGCGGTCGCGTCCGGGAATAGCGCCCGCGACCGGCCTCGTGCTCATTAGCAGAACGCCGTACTCGCAGCGGCAACCGTTCTGTGTTGATGCCGAGATGCGACGCTCATAAATGCTGCGGCGCTAACCCCGAATCGACGTCGACGCGCGGATAGAATGCGACTGATCGTGCGACGATGCAATTCATGTCTACCCAGTCAGTCTCTTGAAAATCTTAACGTATGGTGTGGACAGGAGCTGCGGCGTGTGACGTTTGACTCTTTATGAATGTCGCTTGCGAAGAAACTGGATTTACAGAGCATGTTTTACTCATTAGAGATCTTAAATGAACTATCTCGAACTGGTCATCGTTATAGGGGCTGTAAAAGCGGGCTGCTGCACAGGCGATGAATGATAAAGGCAGACGATCTTAGTTATATAATGTACCGATAACACAAGAGCTTTAAAAATAAACTAACAAAAAATACAAACACATGAGTACAAACAGGAAGCGGACTGGCAATTTTTCATTGTCTACGTTGTACTCACATGAACCCGCCACGTTGGTCTATAGTGGTTATGGTGCTCGACTGCTGACCCGGAGGTCGCGGGATCGAATCGCGGCCGCGGCGGCCGCATTTTCGGTGGAGGCAAAAATGCTTGAGACCCGTGTACTTAGATTTAGGTGCGCACGTTAAAGAACACCAGAAGGTCAAAATTTCCGGAGCCCCCCACTACGGCGTCTCTCAAAAATCATATCGTGGTTTTGGGACGTAAAACTCCAACAATTATTATTACTTGTACTCACGTGTTTGTCTACTTTTTGCGCGTGTAGTTCCTCCGTGATCATGCAATGCCAACTACCCAAACAGTCAGTATTAATCAAGTCTATTGCACTGAGTGAGCAAATCTCCTCTCGCGAGGAAAATATCTACCAGCTAAGCATCAGTTGAAGATTTGTGCCTAGTCTTGCGAATGATAGTTTTGAGTCACTACCCAATATCTCCGTTTTGCTTTCCGTTGCGAGCAGGTTACGTTCTCAGGACGTCAGAAGACGATTTCACATTCGGGCTTGCACATGCTCGCGGGTCAAAATGCCAACAAAGAAAAAAAAAAGAAGAAAAATAGTAGCGTTTGAAAACGCCGGCTAACCGCGCATGTTATCTCCTCTCGGGACATATTTATTCAAGGAAAATATGGCACAACCGCGGCTGGCGCCGAAGCGTATCGAAGGGTTAACTGGCGTGACACCCGCGGGCAGCTCGAGCGGCGGCGACGCTTTTGCTCGGTCCCTAGCCTGACGTTCTTTGGGGCACGGCCAGCGTTGGGAAAGCACGCCGGAACGATGTTTGCCAAGCACCCCCAGCTTAGGCGTCTCCTCCTTACGTGTTTCGGGCGCCGTGGCACCGTTCAGCCAATCACACGTGCGGAGTGCCGAGAACTATAGTCGTGACGCCACTACGCTTCTTCTCGAGAGAGGAGACAAAGTTTGCGCGGCTGCCGTGCCAGGCTGGCTGATATATGTTTCCTCTTGCGTTTCGTGTAGCGGTGGCCTTGCTGGGGCCGCGCTCGTCGACTCCCATCGCGCTCGAGGATGCGACGAGGACGGCGATTTAAATGAGACGGACATTATTACCGAGGCGCAAAAGAGAAGAAACGGAAAGGCTCGCTAACGGGAGGCTCCTGCCTGAATCAATACGCAGAACTGTTTCACGACGGCAAAACGACGGCGGCCGACTCCCCGGCCACGCTACAGAGCGCGTACAGCAGCGCCGCGGCGTCGGCGGATGCTGAGACCCACTCCAGTTCTCAGTACCACTTATTATCCCACCAGTATAAGAGAGGGGAGCAACCGTTCAGGCGAGGGTTTGCTTCTGTGCGCGCCCATGCCCATGACATTCAGAGACACGGGTGTGGGAGAGAGCATGGGTAGGATAGCACATGCAGTGTGTACTTGTGATGTGAAAAGGACATGGTAAATGACACCACGACAGTCGTTATTTGCCTCTGCGACCAGAGTTGCATCGCACACAAATTTTGAATACCAGCATTAGAACACTTAAGAGACGTTCTTAGGATATGTTCTCCGAGTTTCATTAGAGACGACTGCGAGAGGTCTCGCATTCCATGATTCTGCTGTGGAGGTGTTGAAAGACGTAGCGGTGACGTTGCCAGGCGCATATGAGCAAAAGATAACGTAAGAAAGGCGTTAAGAGATTCCGTGGGCTATATTTACGCAGTGTTTCAACATGGGGATAACGAGGTATCCTTTTCCAAGTGCTTCTCGCGAACAGCATGACAACAGTCTGGAACAGGGCCAGCATCCGAAGACTTCTTAATCAAATTTCTTAACGTGTCGGACTCTAAAGGTGAGAAGAGATGTCTTTGCGAGGTGAGGACAGGGAGGCATATCTTTAGTCACGCTCGGAAAAACAACGTAGTTGTTTTGCAGTTGAAGGACGGAAACCGCCGCCATCGCAACCAACAATCGTGCCTCGCAGCATTATGGCACCTGACATCGTCGTCGTCGTGATTATTATTATTATTATTATTATTATTATTATTATTATTATTATTATTATTATTATTATTATTATTATTATTATTATTATTATTATTATCCAAAAGGAAGGCAGGCTGGGAGTAGGGGTTGTCGACAGGGAAACCACGCGTATACTCACTTGAAGAGGTGGGAAAGACACCAGATGCGTGGCACTAACATGACACAGCACATCACACACAAGAAGAGCAATTTCTCATATGAAAGCATGACAAAATCTGATATTCCTCATTGCACCCCACTCCGCTCAAGGCATGTATTCTTCTCCGAAAAAACAAAACAAAACGAAGTACGCCACAAATGCGCTAAATCAAGATAACACAGATAACTCTGGCTGACTCTGGTACATGATCTCATTTTCAAGGCTTTATATAACAAAGAGATCCCGATAACATAAATCATACGTCGGTTCGTCGTCCTGTAACGGCCCTGGTGTGGGCACAGCTCCAAACGCTCAACGACTGTGTCCACTATAGACGTGCGAATAGTAACACGCGGCAGCTACGACGCGCTGCACGTGAGTGTGCGCGTATAGTGGGCGAGGGAAGGTCGGTCTACGTTCCAGGAACTACCTCACGTCTTTGAGCCGCGTCATAGCGAAACAATCAAGACATCGTAAAACAAAGTAAAGTAACCAACGAAAGGAGTAGACAGGGATGCGTCCAGTGTGCGCTCAAACTTGTTCGCATTCAGTGCCTACCAGCCGAGGGCAGGTATAAATAGAAGGCGCGGCAGAGGTGATGCCGACCCTCCAGCCTCAGATGCGCCGCCGCCAGGAGCCGTGACAAACGCCGAAAATGCCGCGGATGTCGACGGCCGCGAGCCAGCCCGACCACTCCCTTCTTACTCATCACTACGCCCTCCTTGTTTTCCCTACCAGCCGCGGTTCCCTCGGATGTTGACGGAAATCAAGCTGCAGTGGCCCCCTGAGAACGGGATATGGCAAATCCACGGCTGGAGTGGTACATCTTACCTGACCGCGTACTGGTGCATCCAACGCAGAACTGGCACACCGACGATACCTTGGTGTTGATTGGTGGCTCAGTGATCTGAGAGAGAGAGGAAGAAGAATACGGAACTCCTTCCCTATTATGAGCGAAAACAAGGAGACGCGCGGAAAAATTGTGAGGTGTGCCGAATTCCGAGCGCCTTACATGGTTGGGCTAGAGAGACACTGCATGTTATGATCTGCCAATGCTGTATGTGTAGTTGTATGAAAACGGTAAATTGTGTGCGGAACGCTTGCACTATAGCTATACTGCTGTCATTAAATTTCTTTATCGGTTTCCTTTGAAGCTTTCTGCCAGTTGACAAACTTTTCGTGCAACGTTATTCATAGTATAGTATGGTCCATCTACTTAACTACTTAGATCTATTTATACTACACCGCTTTGCGGAATGGGAGAAAAACAAGCGAACATCATAACTATACTGGACCTCTTACCTAATGAACTGCTCCAAGTTAGCCTACCAGGTATCATCTGGAGGAACGATCGTATAATGCAACGTAAGATGGAAAAGATTCCGAGGAATTCAACCTATCCAGAAGAAACAATTCTCCTGTATAGGCTTTCAGAATGGTGGACTACTAAATAAACTCATGTCAAAAACAATACTAATAAACAGGAAAATCTTATTTTTTCATCAGGAAAACTGTTTCATAGATAAAATAAACGCCGTGAAACATGTTTAATTCATGGTTCTGATGCTTCAGTAAATTTTGTTAGGCATTAGCATGAGAATATTTCGAGCAAAGAAAAAGGAAAGAAGTGCTGGAGTAATGAGCCTTCCATTTGTGTGTGTGTGTGTTCAGTTCGATATGCTCGATTGAACTAATTTTCAGCGCAAGTTCTCACACGTAACTCCTGTTGAATGTTACCGGTGAAGCTTGCAGTGTGGCTTAATTGCCAGAAGGTGAGCACAGCACAGCATTTTCCAATGTACAGTCCGTGCTGTATGCTACAGGTGAAGGAGTGACTTCTGTTAGCCAACCATTTTGCATAAGCTTAATCGTTGTCCATGCTAAAAGTGGCCCATCTTGGTGCTGGGTATTGGTGCACAAGGCGTTGTACGAGATGTTTCTTTGCCGCGTTTCGCATAATTCATCCATCAACGACTTATCTGGAAAGATTTTATCAGGACCTTGGCCGAATTTTGCCACCAGAGTAACATTCTCAAGGCTCTCTTCAAACTTCTTGCACGAGAGCGGTCTAAATATGACAGCTTTAAGAGTGCTTGACTACGCAAGTTTATTTAACCGCAATCTTCGCCCTCATAGTCAGCTCTTTCGCTTTATCTCTCTCTTTCTCTCTTTTTACGCCTGTTCTCCTTCCTCAACGCCTGGTAGCAGGTCAGAACTTTGATTCAGCCCGAGGTCTGAGCTTTTATTTTACAATTTACGAACGCTTGTCTCAATAGCTTGGATCCAGACCTACAGCTCCTACTACCACCAGGAACATCACGATCTGAGGAAACGCTTATGTGGCTTGGCGTGGCATCATCTTCACTCCACATCGGAACAGCCATCAACCCTACGTACTACAACTGCGGCTTCGAGGAAATGGTTGCACAACTCGTTTGCGTATGTCGTCGTTTCAATGCGCCTACAAAAGCACTTTCAACCAGTTAAAACAGACTTTAAAAATCGTCCTTTGGAAGGAGCAAGAATTATGCACACTGGCCGACTCGGCCCTCAGTCAGAAGGCGTTGAGCGGTTTGTTGCACTCCTTGAGGACAAATGGACTTAGTGAAGCACTTGACAGGCGTCGCGCCGCACGTCGCACTCTTGTACAGTTTTGAGTGCGTAGCACTTTTTGGGCCCGGCTTGTCGTTCATCCATAGATATTATGTGGCGTGATCACACTCAAAATCAAATGGTCAATATAGGCCTAAAAGAAGGCGAGCAATGCTCAAAACCGGTTAAAATAAACGAACGAGGTCTAAAATATGTATAATTAACAGAAATAACGAAAAAGTAATTACAATAATTAACTTAAAGTCCCCAAAAACGCTTTAGAAACTTCCGCGCCACTCAAGAGAGGGGGCCACCGCCTCGCCAAGCGCACGGTTGCTCCTTCCACCGGCGCTTCTCCGGCGCTGCATCTGAAGGGGGCAACAAGCTGATGGAAATCACCGCAGACCAGACGTATATCAACTGCCGTAACAAGCAGGAAGTTGATAAAACGCAGCAAAAAAGTAGCGCGGATGTCGCAAACTGAGTTTGCGAATTTACCTAGCAAGATTGTACTCGTGCCGGAGAAACCCAGCACTGACGCCATCGGCGGTTTGGTAAACGGAGCAGTACGAACTCTACGAACGGGAATCGCTGGGTGCCCGTGCTACGCATTTCATCAGCTTTCACAGTAGTGGAGCTGCGTTTAGCGCAGGGTTTAGAACTACACCCATCGCTACACAACAACAGCATTTGTTTCTTCCTCGCATTTCCTTCTATGATCGCTCATTCCCTTCACTTGATTTCTCCGGAACAGGGTAGTCAGCCTGTCTTCACACTGGCTAACCTCTATTTCACTCTGTTTCTCCTCTTCCTCATATTCTTCGGTTCTCGGTGGAATCGAATCTTCGTCGGAAAGATTCCTCAAGCACAACAGCCCGACGTTTTAACAAAACGCGCATCGAATGTGCATGGCCAGTGAGAGAATGATTCCCAGCATTCACTCGCCGCACAGGCACGCCGAAGCTTTGGGAGGCAACAAGCAGACTTCACGTAGGGAACGCTAGGTGGTGATGCGGGTATTGATGCAAGCTCGGGAGAGGATTCTGGCAGCAGTAAAAGGCTCGTACGTATCGGCACCATCTCGGTGGATACTCATAAGACTTTGCAAAGGAATAGTGGGGGCGCCGCTTGATGGTGCAGGGTCTTCAGAAGGAAGCACGATAGAGAAGGCGGGCCACCCCACGTGCTTCATCATTAATAAACACTACATTTACACATATGTCAACTTTATCTGTGTCAAGTTACTTCCCTATTATAATATTATCATCATAGTGTAACCATTAAAATAATCATGGTAACACATAAAAGTCCTAGCCTCTTACTCACCCATCACTAGAAATAATTCTAATCGCACTAACGTTCCCTGTCATCTCTAAAGGATGAACGCGCCTGCGTTATTCCTGTTTTTTTTCTTCTTTAGCTTGCGCCAATGTCGCAAGCCTGGCCAGCTAAACTTAAGTACATGACACTCCAGTGCAGGAAAGAGGGAAGAAAAAAAAAAGTGGAAATTAGTGGCAATGAATACATGGATAAAGTTGTGCTCTGCTAGTTGAGTATTGCGGGAGCTGTCTAGTTGCCCTCACAGCAGCGGTGTGAGCGTTATGCCTGTCAGTTCGTTCCCTTTCGCCATCAGCGCATGTTGTCCGAGTTTTTGTCGGAGGAATCATACATGAATCATATGGACGCGAATGCGTAGTGATTTCACTTTACAAAAGCTATTCAATCCGCATTCAGTTGTGAACTCTCACTGCATACACCATGTTCAGTGATCCTTGCACACAATTGCGCATTATTTCAGTCGCCAAATAAGTTGATAGGAAGATCCCGAGTATTCACACAAAAATCTATTGTCGTTAGATTGTTCTTTAAAGTGGGTCACTTATTTGCTAACATCAGAGAAGGTTTTCGCTATTTGATAGCGCCTTTAAAGTGGGCCACCCTAGCCTACTACCACTATTAAACGTGGCATGATAATCATTGTCCCCTGTAATTTTCATCAGGCTATAGCGTGGGGTGACTTCAGTCCGAATATTTTATAGCAGAACGCATAAATATTTATCCTCATCTCAGAATGGCACATTATTTGGAAATAAAAACGTAACACTTTTCGAGAGCTTACCGCAAAATTTCAGTAGCTTTGATTTATGTTCGATGTGCACTAAATTCAAGAAAAAACTAGTGAGACAGCGGTGTCTACGCGGAGAACGTCTTAGGCTAATTAGAAGTTCAGAAACTTAAAGAAAGGAATATAAATTGCATCAGATTTACAGGCTACTGCGTTATACTGCACACAACAAAGAAGTTGCACGTTGCGCGCAACTGTGCCTATTTGAACGCAAGTTGAAATGAAGCAGTCAAGATGATTGAAAAAGTAGTCGAATTTGTGGACCAGAATGCATTCCTAAATTACTAGATTTAAGAACGACTCGAAAGATGAGGTTGCTGGAAAGTACGCGCATTTGTGCACAACCTGAAGTCATATTTGCTTAGCTTTTTTTTTGAGCATGAATGCTGACTGGCGGACTGCGAACCATCGTGCAGCTGTTGTCAGTCACCACCGCCGTCTCGTGCCTTCATTGTCCTCATGGAAACGGCGTGAGCGTAATGATTTTTTTTCAGATACAGTAAGCACACATATTTGTTTAAGGCCAATGGGAAGAAACACGTACGAAAAAAAAAAAAACATTGGAGGGTACAGCCCCGGAACACAGTGTACGAATGCCAGCCGTGGGCCACGACGACGTCACTGCTTTGTGCCCAGATAGACCGCTATAGTGTAAGCGATTTTGATAAATGAAGTGCGTACAATGTCACAATATGGTTAAACGCCGCAAAGAACGGTGTAGCGAACGTCTAAATGAAGCGTTGTGATATTTCCGCTGCAATAAGGGCATAATCTTCCAGGGACCATAGTCACAAAGCTTTTCGTTCGCAAGTATTCCTTGCCATTGGCCGACCATAAGTCCAGCTCGAGGATTGACAGCAATTTTCTTTCACGAAGAATTATAACATAAAGCCTTTTGTGCACGCGGGCTCAGATTTGCATGGGAATTTTTCTGTTCCATAGTTTCATTTGTCTGCAATAGTATATTCTTCACTAGGCAGAATGCACACTAACGACTCGAACGAAAAGAAGTGGAATCGATCGAAGGGTTCAATATCGTTCGACGCAAGCATATCGATCCAGCGTTTATTCAAGCCAAGAAAAGCGCAGGGAATGTTATTTGTAGTTTTTAACTGAGGTGTAGAAATTATGTGAGAAATTATGTTGTGTGAGGAACTTGATATTCAAATGCATTGCGACCACGGAGACAAGTTTTGCTGCGAAAACAGTTCAGAGCTACGAAATGATACCCGTAATCTCAAAAAGCACATTACGCCTATACTGTTCGTAACGGCCAATCGCGTTACGATATCATTCACGATCGAAGGCGGCGATCAATAGCAAATGGCGTTCGAACGTAAAAACTTTGTAATTTTAGCCCCATGTCCGCAATGCCTAACGTACACAACCGGGCCGCGACTCTGCTTTCGTATACTATATAGATCGAACACCTTAACAGAAACCACGGGTCGTTTTTAATCTTACACTAAGATCTTACACAAAAATCTTACACTAGAATTCTTCGCAACTGAAAATATCAGCCACTTCTGATGCTGGCCTTGTCGTTAGAGAAAGTAACTGGCCAGTTGCAAATAACACTCATGAATTTTGAAATACATAGTGAATTTGGCACCGCATCGACTAGGGAAGTGCAGAATTGTCGCCGCGGTCGAGTCTCTTGAGCATGTGAGCCTGTAAGACTGCATAGACTGCGGCCTCTTTCAAGATATGTGGCGAGCATGACGAAATGTCTCAAGCTGCTCGGAATTGACTGTTGTCGCAGCGCATGGTTCACATAAGTGCACGAAAAATAAGTGCATATGTGCACATAGGCGCACGAAAAATGCGAAAAAGCATGTTAACAGACGTGCACAAACTTGTACGTAGCCAGAACAAGGTTGGTGGTAATGAATTCCACACTGCCATTGTTCGTGGGAGGAATGAATACTCAAAGTTAGTTTTCGCGATTACACGCTTGATGTGATGACGTGGGGCTCGACCGGTACGTATGCCTAAGTAGTCGTGCAGTTGTATTCCTAGTTTGCCAAAATAGCGGAAGCTAGGGAATGAAGATGTGCTGTTTTCCTTCTTTGAGCATGCGCGTATGAAATTCGGCCAGCTGCAACATCGCCACTGCTTTCCTCTTTTCAACTCTCGAGGGAGTTCTTAGTTGAATTTCGGAATATTCTTGCGCGTTTTATTACCGTTTCAGTTGGTTTCAATTTTTTACAGGATGATAGTATCCAATCGGGCATGGACAGGAACAGGCTTCTATTTGGAACTGACATTATTTTCGGGTGAAAACAGGAAAAAAAAATGCAATGCAGTCCTTCTCGCCGTTCAAGAATCATGTCCTAACTGTTTTGTAGCTACTTTTAAAACGCGTGGACGACGTAAATTAAGGTAACGCAAAGCTCTGCAAGCCTTGCACAAATGTTTCACTGCATTTTTCAATTCCATCAGTCCATAGCGCGGTATCAGAGTAGTTTGTAATTATTAAGCATGCCGCCTTTGTTCAGGTCTCCCCTATGTAGGCACCCAGTGCTCTGGTACTTAATGGATTGTTTGCTACAGGTGCACGAGTTCTGAGTATATGAGTGCACTGATAAAGTAGATTCTTTTCGTGCATTGGCAAGTAAAATTAAACGGAACGACTCCGAACAAGCCCTTTTGCCGAATTTAGTGCGCTGACAAATCGGAGCTATCTTCTAACATTTCAGACTACGGGCTTAAGGGCGGCAGTAACTGTACCAGTAATCATACGAAGAGTGACGCACTGCGATGATAGAGTTTATCCAACGGGACGCTTTCCTAACTTCGCCTCCTGCTCACTGAAAATGAATGTTCATTACAACGTCCTAACATGTTTTCGAGGCTCATAAGAATCATTACAACGTACTAACGTGTTTTCTCGGCTCATAAGAAACAATAAACATTAATCAGTGACTTTGAACAATACTTACGAGACTTTGCTCTTCTGTATCGCTAAAAAAGAAGCACTTAAGACGCCCCATGGAAAAGACCTGCGGTGACAGTGCTTCGTGGACACGCAGGCTGAAGAGCTACATGCTCGACGACAAGCCCAAGTATGCCGTCTGCGGTGGCGTCATATTTGCATACGGCCTTTGATATCCCGCAGAAGGCCCTGTAGTGATAAGGCGTGCACTAGGGTACGTTTTGCAAGAACTCGGATATATCTAGATATATATGCAAATATGATACGCCTTCGTAACATAAGACTGCAACAATTTTACCGGGGCATGATAAGATAGAAGCGGGACGTTATAGCGCCCCACTTGATTCGTGGCAGAGAGTTAGCGGACGAGCACCAGAAAAACGAGGAATATAGAGCAGTCCGTGCGACGAGTGTTCCGTTGCTTGAGAGACCGGAGGAGAGGCTAAGGTAAGCCTTATATTGGAAAAAAAAAATGTGCAGCTGAGCAACAGTGGTTTACTACCTAATATTTTAAGTTTTCTTTTTGCCGTTGTACTTGTGCCTTAATTAATACCGAGCCATTCAAACAGGAACTAGAGCCTGTTAGAGTAAACAAGGAGAGAAAAAAAGAAGGCACCTGCATGCAGAGTTAAACCTAACCAGAGGAAAGGCAGCGGTTTATTCGCCCCCTCTCCTCGAGGAATGCAGCAGAGAGAAGAGAAGAGAGCCCGGGCACCTGTGCGCCGACCGGGCGCTGTTTGCGCGCCCCGCAAACAGCGCCGGCCGGCGGCGCACGTGCGAGCAGCGTCGACTCACCGGGGCTGCGGGACCGTGGCGAGAACTTAAGACTCGGGACGGGGCGAGAGGGGGCCGTGGCCTAGCGGCTGGCGCGCGCTGACGTCACGCGCGCCGCGGCTGTCGATTGGCGCAAAGTGCAGCGCCGCTGGCGCTCATAAATATGTGGGGCAAGTCGGCGGGGGCCGAGCTCTTTGGAGCGCAAGTCGTGTGTGGAGCGCGCCGCGAGCGGAGTCTTGTGAGCCCGAGCCGAGCGCGCGGCGCAAGTGTGGCCCTGTACGCGGGTGAAGCGGGCGAGGCCGCGGTGGCAGCGTGGCTCGGCGGCGCGCCCCCGGACCCTGCCTGCCTGTACTTCCAGCAGGGCGGCGCGGCGGCCGCCACGCCGTCGCCGTCGGGCTCGTCTTTGAGCTCGTCGCTCGATGAAGACGCCATGGCGGGTGATGAGTACAGCTTCGACCTGGAGAACCTCGAGGAGGTCGTCAAGCAGGAGATGGGCGCCAAGTACGCCGCTCTTCAGCCCGAGCTGCAGCAGCTCGAGCATCTGCGTCGGCCATTGGTCGGCAGCACGCCGGGCACACCACCGGACACGCCGCCCGGCTCGACCGCCTGCCCGGCGTCGCCAGAGTTCGGCGCCTGCATGCCGGACGACAGCATGATGTGGCTGTCGCAGCCGCCACCGCCGCCGGCGCCGCACCAGGCGCCGCACCAAGCGCACGTGCGCTTCGGACACCAGGAGCCGCTGGACCTGCGGCCGCAGGGGGACCTCGAGTGGCTGCAGCTGCGCCGCGACCTGGAGGGCCCACGGCCCCCGATGCCCCCGCCGATGCCCATGCGGGACATCTTGGACGACGAACAGCTGATCTCGCTGTCTGTGCGCGAACTCAACAAGCGACTCCACGGGTTCCCCCGCGAAGAAGTGGTTCGCCTCAAGCAGAAGCGTCGGACGCTCAAGAACCGCGGCTACGCGCAGAACTGCCGGACCAAGCGCCTGGCGCAGAGGCACGAGCTGGAAAGCAGGAACCGCATCCTTCAGGCCGAGGCCAACCGTTTGCGTCAGGAGCTGGAACGCGCCTGCCAAGAACGCGACTTCTACAAGCAGCAGCTGGGCGCCGCCGCCCGCGCCCGCGCTCAGCAGCCGCAGCCGCCGCCACAGCAGCAGCAGCTGCCGCCGCCACCACACGGACTCGGGCCCGGCTCGCCGGACTTCCTCATGTGACTCGGGCCGGCCCGCAACGGCGGTCCCGCCAAGTGGCCGCCGCGCAACTAAAAATGAGACTGTACGAAAGGCGGCAGCCATGCCGCCGACGAACAGTGCGCCGTCGCCTGGCGTGATGCCCCAGCCGGCGAGCACTTCATAGACTGTACGAAAGGCGGCTTCGTGCCGCTGACGACTGCCCCGCTTGCGCTTGCTTTGCTTGTCCCTTGTCTTGCCCGCCGCCGCTCAAAGTTCAAGGAGGTTCGCGTTCTAGAGGCGTGGAGCACGGGCCTCCAGGTGGGCGGCTCCCGGGACGCCGGCCAGTTTGCTATCAACAGGTACGAAAGGCTCCGCATGGCCGTACGCATTTGCCCCTTGATCGCCGAGTCGACAGCCGCGCGTGCCAAGTCGCGGGCAGGAGACGCCGCACCGGCGCCGGGTCGTGGCCCGGGTCGCTGCGCTGTCTCCTCCCCGCTGTCACGCTGTTGCACTGGCGCCAAAGCCTGACGCTCCGCGGATACACGCTGCGCAAGTCTCGGCGCGCAATGTTACGCCGCATTCACGCGTCCTGCCATTTGTGTTCACAGCACATGCTCTCTTTTCGGCGCACGCAGCCCCATGCCGAACATTGTCAACTTTATCAGTTTTTCCCGACGATGGTTAGAGTAAATGCTAGTCGTGGTCAAAGCGTGATAGCTGTCGTCGTAACGATTCTGGTTTACTTGTACTTCTTGACATACACCATTTGAGTGCGGCGCAGTTGTTTGCTGATGGTGAAGTAACAGGGGCAGTGCAATTATATCGGCTAGCACGTGTACTCCTCCCTTTTGTCTGCGGTGTCGATAACGACAGAGAAACGAAGTAACATGTGTTTCAGTGTGTTGCTTGCGTACGTGACGGCTATAACAAGGAAGGGTTGTATTGCGCGTGCTTGCTTTAATCTGTAGCGACGCTGTAGATCTCTTTCGAAGTGCATGTTTACGAATCAGTATCCATATATACAGGATACAATATGGCTCTCATTCCTAATTTGAGTTGTTAAATTTGTGTGCGTTAACTCGTTATCCTCACCGTTAAACAAGGAACATTCATGCATATACATGATACTTACCAGGTCTGACCACGACAAGGGAACACCTTATATGGTATTACTTTTGTACAAGTAACATTCTACATTGCTGGTGCGCCTTTTCTGTGACAGTAAGGGAACAAGACAGGCTGCATTATCCCGAAGCATGTTTCCTACCCCTGTCATACCCGAATAAGCACTGCAGTGGTGTACTCACGAGTGACATAACACGATGTTGTGACATGCATTTTGATTGTCTATGTGAAAATTCGAGTGTACTTGAAGTGTCAATGTCCTCTTTGAAGAGGATAAACTCGCCCCGACAGTATAACTAGCAAGCACCTTCGGTGACCTTTGCCATTAGAACGCTACCCGGACACCAGTGCTTGCGGCGTTGTTAGGCGAAGTCCCACAATAAGCTTGAGAAAAGTCTTGTTGCTCCGTGTGCTATATGCGCTAACGTTATCAAAGCTCTCGATATTCTCTTCTGAACCTTGATGCCGTCTGCACCAATATACATTTATGTCTACACCCAGAGCTAAATAATCAACCGTGGGCCAGTGGACTGGCCTTGTGAGCCCTGTTGCAACGTTCGACTACAAGCGGTGCGTTTCTAATGGGCGTTTATCCAGCGCGTGCCAACATGGCAGATTCACTTTTTAAAGTGAGATATAGTTCCTGGAATCAATGTGGCAGCTGGCCTTAGCAACTTAAGCTTTGATTTAACCACTTAAGCTTGTGCAATAACAACATTTCAGAGACAGCTAGCTTTGAGAATAAGCCACGACACAGTCCTTAACCGATCCCGCAGGAAAGATATACAAGCCCCACCCCAAAGAACCAAGGCAAAACAATTGTTGTGCCCACAAGTATAAGTTACCTAGTTCTTACTTCTTTAGTGCAAGCTCTACAGCCGACGAGCGCTAAACCAAGAAGTATATCGTTCCTTAGGTTTCCTTAATATATCATCAAATATTCTGGTACTGATTCATGCATTATCTATCTCGTGAAAACATGTCAGCAGTCCCACTTTCCCCACGAATTGGACATTGGAAAGCATGGCACAAATATCTCCGTTCGTGATGCGAAGATGGTTGTTGAAGTCAAGTAGTGAAGAGCGATGTGCAATGTTTTAAAAAGTACACTACTTTACTTTGCCGCTTTTATATTTATGTCAAATCAAAGAATTGTGTTGGGGCGTGGTACCCGCTTTGAGCTCATCAGTAGTTTTCCATGCGACAAGGGGGTAAAAACGCACGCTGTTTTCTACTGTGATAAGTAAGACTGTATATTAATATGTGTGTGCAAAGAAAAAGAAACGCATTATTTGTTTTTATTTCAAGTTGTTTTATGTCCAAGAAATTTTCACGCTGTTATATGAACATGTGCATGTATGTAATTGTATAAAACCCACACGCATACACAAACTCGTGTAAATATTACCTATGTACACGCTACCAATGTGTATCATTGAAGAAGCAGGAGTGCATGAGGTTTCGTTCATTATGAATTCGAGGCTTCCTCTTTTCATATCGGCGTAATATGTGTACCGCCAGAGCGCTTCTAAAAGCGCCCCTGCTTCGCCAGTGCGGCTACCCCATGATCAATGCTTCCCCTCATAAAAAAAATGAATATAATATTATTCCTGCTATTATAGTGTCTTCTTCTTCACTGAGATTCAGGTCAGCCTGTTACGGGCACCTTGTACGCGTTTTAGTTCGCTTTTAAACGCCTGTACATACCTCCTTGCCTAGGTGGTGCGTTTTAAGAGAGTGGAGAAACGTTAAATCTTGTCAGCTTTTCGTGGAACATGTGGGTGTACGCTGTAATCAGGACATTTACGTTACTGACACTGTTTTCCAGGAGCCGAGTGTCACGGTGTAAAAAAAATAAAATCAAGCAATAAAAGGAAACATGAATGCCAAAATGCTTTTTTTCTCTTTTCTCGGCTAAGCGATGCGGATACACTGTATTCATTGCAGAGAAAGACCTGTCACATCATGGCATGCTCTTCAGCCCGACGTCTAACACTCTCGTCACACTAGCCACGTCCACTGCTCTATGCCACACTGGTTTTAATGGCAGAGCTTCTGGTAGGTGTGTCAGGTAACTGTGGACTTCCGAGCGTCTTAAGTCATTTTTAAAACGTACAGGGCATTCTCCAGCCTGAACATCCCGTGTCTTGCTGAGAACGGTAAATGGTATTGATTATTCTTTTAGCTACAAGTGGTACCTCGTAGAACAAAGTTATAAATTATTTAGAGCACCTTAACACCTACAATGAAAATTTTACACGTCTGGTGCACATAGACAACCGCTGACGCACCATAAAGTAAACATAGTATTTATACTATATATACGACGGTAAGCAGAGAAGTTGGCTGGCTCGCACTGCAAGAGGCACACACAAAAAAGAAGAGTTGATTTATTTTGCTACATAGTGTTCTGGTTCATATTTTACACTTGAAGAATGTGTACGGCAGGCTCACAAAAATATTGGCAGTCGTGTTTTGTTAGGATACTTCCGTCTTTGTCCGCAACAACCTTGTTTTCATATATAGGTAATGTGTGAACAACCTCAAGGATACTAAGACCCCTGGCGACGAGGACAAATTAGTTCACGACTGCAGCATGGGGGAGCGAGTTCAAATATGCTAAAAAAGATTGGCAGATGACCTCCATGTGCCTAACCTCACCACAACCTCCAACCAGATTTGACGACCTCACCTTCCATACGATGAGGTTGAGGTGACAAGGTGTAAAGGCAATCGGAAGATCTCACCTTATTTTCGGTGGCCGCAGTTTTGGTCATCTGAACCGTACTTGGTCATCTGAACCGCTGCGTACTCAATATAGAATGCGTATCGTATGCATAAACCTGCGTAAATACGCTCTGATGAATTTTGCTCACACCCACGATGCAGCCGCAATTTAAATAGTGCAATGCTTCACGAAACATTATTCAGTAGGTGATTAACGCTGAGGAACATGCTATATTGAGGTGTCCTTACACTTAGGTAAATTGCATCGATAGGTGGGTACATTTCTAAAGATGTGACTTTTTCAAGACGGTCGAGAGTTGGCCCAGTTGAGACATGATTGAAAGGGGACCAGCGAACAGCCCCACACGCTCGTAAGAGTACGATGGAACGAGGCTGGGGCTTAAACTAGTTGCCCTCTTGCTTGTGTACGTGTGCTTATTGCTGGTTTTCAGCTTTCATTCTCAAGGTAGATATTTACCTAAGAAGAAGATCTAAAAAAATACTGTTGACTCATTGTTCAAGGACGAGCAAGAGCGGAAAATACAAGCACAGTTGAAATGCTGCACTTCAGGACTCGATTTTACCAAAAATTTATTTCACTCAACTTCAAACACAACAAAGGTTAAGGTGAGCTTGACTCGCAGGACTTCTAGCTATCGACAACCTAACTTGATGATGTCAGTTGAAGTTGAACACAACATTCCTGAAGTCTCATGAGGCCGTCCACCATCCATCACGCAACGCGTTCTTGATAAATTCGCTTCAAGCTGACAAGCGGCCTCTTTTGAGAAACGGCTGCCTACGAAGATCAACATGTGATTGGTTTGGCGGCACTATTGCTTATTCTGTGAATGCTTAAGTTCATTTCATTGTGGTGTACTTTGCTTAGTGATCCAAACACAATAATGGGGGAAACATTCATGTCCGCTGCATTTTGCTGGGACACCGAGCTGGACTGTTGTGACATAGGATGAAAGCGAGGGCCGTTGTGACGCGCTGTAACTGCATTTGATCCCACAGTAATCACCCTCCAGTGGCGCAAAAAGCGCAGGGCACCATGCTTGCCGGTTATCGAGTGCGACTGATTGAGCACCGTACGCTGTAGACGTGTGTTTATCGGAAAACCCTATGTAGACTTGGAGACTAAAGGGGTGAGACCTGCAACCTATTATGGATGCAAAATCATCTAGACATTCTGAAGAAAAAACAAGAAAAGCCCACACATATTTTAAAACAGTCATAAATCCTGAGATTTGTTTCCACAATAGTGCTTTTCAGATAATTAAAAACGCACAACAGTGTAAACAGTGTCAAATTATTTAGCATCTGTGCTAGTTTATTGTGGATAGGAAGGAAAGAAGAAATACATGGAAAAGACAGAGAGGTTAGCCAGTTCTTAGACAGACTGGCTGCCCTATGCTACGGGAAAGAGAGTAGGGAGAATAAAAGGCAATAGAAACGATATGTTAATGAAAAAAAAACGAGCAAATGAAAAAAAAAAATATTACGACACTGCTTAAAGTCTGTCTCTAACACCAGTCGTCCGTAAGAAGCGAAACAACGCTTTCAAAGCTTTCTGTGCTGAAGACTGTATCGGCCAGGACCGTTTCCTCCGATAAAGGGCTTGAAACCTACGGCCTGAGCATAGAGACCCGTGAACGCGTATGTTGCTCCGTTCCGCAATATTATCGTAATGTACATGCGGTATGGCTGGAAAAAGCGTTCTGCTGAAGGAATGTTTCCTTTTGATGATTTTCCACGAAGCAAGCAACTCAATGCATGGCGGCGACATCTAATCGAGCGACGGCGTTATGAAACGTGGCTTTATAGCGATGCGTAATAGGACTAGACACAGCAAGAAACACACAGGACCAGCAACCAACCAGCTCAACTTAGTCTTTCGATTCCAGCGAACTAAACTGACCTGAATGGAGTAGTGATAACAAAAGTTTGTTGAAGAGCCCCACAGTAATAGAGCCCCACACTCGCAGTAAAGTTAGTGGCGGGTTTTCCCAAGTATGGTATGCCTACTCGCACAGTTCCTCAATAAAATTCACGGGTTCAGCAGACGGCTTACATCAGCAAGATGTTCAGCAGGATGCTTAGGAAAGGGCTAGGGCGACATCTTGGGATGCAGACGTAATATGCATATGATGTTGCATTGGCCACATAGATGTTGATCCAATGTAGATGTTGATCCAATGTAGGCAGGATGGTCAACCATCCTGCCTACGCTGGGGGACGGGGATTGAGGGACGAAGAGATAGGGAGATAGAAAGAAGTGAGCGTACAGAAAATTCGCGTGAGCGCAAACAACACTGCTGCGTTCCACAGAACTGGACGCAAGATCTCAGGCGTATCACGTTACACTCTAGATAGTCGAGTCATGCATGGTGCCTACTGAAGGCTTGCAAGTACTGGATATAGAACATCCAGTATACCTGTTTTACGGAAGGTTAACATTGGACATGTATTGCTATTCAGTGGTGTCCAATTATATGTCGCATCATGAATCCCGTTCCCCCGATGCCGTATTACCTTTCTCAGTGGTCATTGACTGACATATGAGTAATATGGGCTCGAATTCACAAAGCTCTTCTGTTGTAAGTGCCCTTTGGTCGGCTGCATTCTGTAATATGTCCAGAGTCAGGCCTGCCTAAGCTTTTCTCTTACGAAACATATTGGCGTAAGTCGTTTTAAATGCGAAGCATTTCTTAGCGAACCTTTGGCGCTTTGAGGCTTTCTATCTATCTATCTATCTATCTATCTATCTATCTATCTATCTATCTATCTATCTATCTATCTATCTATCTATCTATCTATCTATCTATCTATCTATCTATCTATCTATCTATCTATCTATCTATCTATCTATCTAGCCGCCTACGTCTGGGTGCTCTCGTGATGGCCCCCTTAACTTGGCGTAGACCAAGATTAGCATGGGAGGGTAAGAGTATTTGACGAATATGACTGTCTGGTCATGGCATTAATAACCTGAAAAGCATGTCGCGTACGTCGTCAAACCCTTTCCTCCGGACAGGTATGGCACATACCCGTTTACCACGGGCCGTAGTATACGGGTATGCGCCACAGGTGACTGGTAGTTTATATCTACCAAAGAACGGCGACAACAGACATTGGTAAAAACCTATACCTGCAGCGTTGACCCGACGAATGCAAAGAATAAAAATCAGGATGCCAGCAGGAATCGAACCGAAGCATTCTGCATGGCTGTCAGGTATTCTGCCACAGAGCCACGCCAGGTCTGGAAACTGCTTTGGAAGAACACCCTATGCAAGCGTAATGTCGGTGCAACATCAGATGTGGTTGTGGCGCTGGCTATCTAATTTGATAACAAAGCAATAAGAGCTACATATATACTCCTACGATGCAGGCGCCATGTCAAGTTAACGTCTGTGGTTCCAGTGTTGGCTCCGCTTTTATAGCAGTCTAATAAACATTACATTTGTATTCCTATGATTCAGCAAGCTATATTGAAGCGTCAGATGAATACGCTAACGAAAGTTACGTATGATATTCACATCGTCGCGCCATAAAGTGCACTTCGTTTCGATAATACTGACGTATGTGCTCTAACGTGAGTGCTGACGTTACGTCAGACCACAAGTCACCCTTTAAATGCCAGCGTTGTCGACGTGCCTGGTAAGCCCACGATGTGCACACAGCTACTACACTTACAAAAACACGTCGATCGACCTCGTAACGCTTGACTCAAAGCAAAAAAAAAAAAAAATGCAGCATAGAACTAATCGCTGCTGCTTCGCATGAAACCGATGCCCGTGGGATCTGCCCAATTTTTTTTGTGAATACAAGCCGTGGTGTCTCCTACGTCATCGTGGGAGTCTTCAATAGTGTTTCTAATAATGGCTAAGAAAGTCAGGGACCATTTAGTAGGAGTATTATGAATTTGTTAAAATCAGAAGTAAAATATCGTGGTACGCAACAAGGGTTGATGTCAAGGTATATTTATGAACAAGTGCTAATCGACTAAGATCTTATGAATATTTGCTGCTGCATTAGATTGGTTAAAATATTTAATTGTGCTGCTGCTGCCTTTATTTTGAAATGACCCAGTATGGATAAATCACAATTAAAAGAAAAAAAAGTTTTACAACAAATACTTTCGTAAGGGTCCATTGCTCGGAGTTGATGGTTACATGTAAAGTTTTCAATCATGTTCAACGTAATAAGCGACTTTAACGCTTCGAGACACATGACAGCGAAGGTGTGGTATCCTGATTATTACCGATCACATGAAATTCCTTGGGCACCTGTGTAAATATATTTTGTTATTGTAACGATTCTTTTTTTTTTAATCTTCTGCATAACGACTTCTAGTTAGCTGTCTTGTCCTTAGTTTGGAGGCGCTACAACCATCACACTGTCCACACTATAAAAAAAGTATTGATTTATGAAAACGAACTTGCATTTCTTAAATAGTTCACTCAGACAAAGTTTATTGAGTCTTTGAGGTAAAGTGCCAGAAAAACGTTCAGTCTACAAAGAAAAAAGCGTAGTGGAAGCTCCGGTTTAATTTCTATCACGCGGAGCTCTGCAACAGTTACACAAATCAAACTATGTGATGCTTTATTTTTCATTCAGGGCCCATCGGAATTGGCCGCCGCCACTGGTGATCGAACCCGTGACTTCTTGTACCGCAGCAGAGTGCTTCATGCACTCTGCTGAGTTCTGCAAAAGGAAATTATACACCAACGTTATCCAAGGTTGGCGAACAACCGATTTTTTAGACAACTTGCGTTCTCGTACTGTAAAATAATCCGTTTTAAAACTTTATCAATGTATTCCCAGAAAGATATGTTTAATTTCATAGTACAACAGCATATATGCTGAAGATAAATAATTAAAGACGTAAAAGAAGAATTTCACTGATCGTTTCTAAAATGTAGAGAGAGGTATATCTGTGCGAAAAAAAAAAAGAATCTAGAAGACTTACGACGTATCGCGGTAAAGACATCGTGAACTTCGCTATGGAAAATGTTCACACCAAATGTTCAAATGGTATCGGGATCTACAGACAAATAAATCAGCTTTAAAAACCCTTGCGATTTGGCAGCTACGACAGGCGTTGAAGTGCTTGTGCATCTAAAGGCAGCCCATTAGACAATGGTGAACGACTCCGTCATCAAAAGTCGGCCAGGTTAAATTTATTCAGCAATTTACTGATACTGTAAACATTTGCAACAGCGTGCACAGTTTATTGATTTCTTCCCGTGGTCATAAATTGAAATGACGTGTCATCTAACACAGGCTTTTACATTTTAGCTCTCTTTATTTCGATGGTCATATCGTGTGCTTGCACGTGCACATTAGAGCTTACACCTGTACACCGACCAGTGTCGTAAACACCTGACTCCGAAAAATCGCTATCCATTTATTCTGCTAGAGCGCTCAGCAGCAACAGGTTACGAATAGACTCCTCCGTTATGGCGTCCCAAACAAACGGTGTGGTAAAATTGAGCTGTATTCACAAATGCAATTTTTATAAACGCTGACGAGTCGTCGATAAGCCTCGCTGAGCTACTACACCAGTAGGAATCAAACATCAAAGGTGGCATCGATGATAAAAAATCAGTGTAACGAAGATGCTTAATGATTAAGACACGTAAAAAATCTCGATGAAAACAGACAGCTGTGCCTGCGTGGATATCAGGAGCGCACCATTCAGCTAGAAAGTAAAATGATCAAATTAGTTCGTACTGTTAATCGCCATGCAAAATAAGAAGCATCGTGAAAGTACTCCTGAAGTTCCATATTCACAATCACGTTTTTGTCTTTGTTATTAGTTCATGACTTGCTGACTTGCGAAGTCTCGACTAATATATTCCGAACACATTGAAGATGGTTGGTGTCCCACTAGTCGCCCTCGAGCCACGTGATGGGCCTGCAAGGAAAACTAATTTCTGATGTATGCTCTTCATTTCGGTGCGAGAGTCACTGCAGGCACTGATCCAGGCGGCTATGTGAAATACACCTTGACTGGTCTTCCTTTCCTTTCACCTTTCTTACACCTCTAAATTACATAAGTTAGATAAAATACATAAATTACACTGTCTGGCCTTCGGCCTCTCCCACGGTGCACCCCCCCCCCAAAAAAAAAAAAAACAAAAACGAATGCACTTAGATACCCTCATTGATCACAGGCAGGGGTCAGTGAGCTGTGAATTGGCCATATATTGTACTGCTTCTTTACTGGACCGCCGGAGTAGGCATGGATGGCTAACAGGCTACTTTGTAGCCTTCTGCGAACACCTCTTTGTGAAGCCCTCCCCCCCCCCCCTTTCCAGAAGATTTCAAGAAGTATTCAAAAGTTGCTCATAGGCTTCATTCTGCATGGCGTTCCTCTGAACATTTTTCTAGAAGACTCAGCCTGTGGTTAGATTTATAAAAATATCGACGTAAAATACGTGCATTAGGCCAGTACCGCCTACGCGGTGTCGTGTGCGTAGAGCTTACTTCAAGCCTTCTGCCATATTGGGTCGTATTTCACAGGGTTCATAAGTATTGCTAACTGTTAATTATCTGCAAAACCAAATTTTCTAGAAAGTATGACTTTTACATGAGCAATTGCGTGCCAGCTAATGTGGTGGAAAGCGAAACAAACGAGAAAGCAAATGAATTGTAGGCTTTTATGTATCAAAATGTAAGCATGATTATGAGAGACTCCGCAGGCAAAAGGATCTGAAATGATTTTAGCAAGTGAGCCTGTTTATTGAGTACCCAAAGCGATTTTGGGTGCTGCCTTCATTGGAACGCGACCGTCATTGCTCCTGGGAATGGAAGCCGCGTCTTCATGCTCAGCATCACTATGCTGGAAATTGTTTGCGTTCATATAAACCACTTCTTCTTCCCGGCTGGTAGAAAAGCAATATGACACTGATTCTTTTGATACGGTTGTGCATCAAGGAATACCATTCTTTCGTGCTAAACTCAAGAAGAGAAAGGCCGTCGGCTCGAGAGACGAGTGAGCTTGACTTTTGGTGTGCACGAACGCCAAAGAGCAACGTGAAAAAGCACCACCAACTGCGTAACAAGCACGTGAGCGTGTTCCCAGAAGTTCTGGGGCGTTTATCATTTTTCGCCAGGGCTTGCACTACGTTTTGTTCACTGAAGAGCAGTCAAACGCACAAACAGAAAACGATAGGACATGGCGCTAACAAAGAAGGAACGTTCAAATTGCGCGTGGTTTGACATTTTAATTGAGCGGCAGTGTGCATGATGCCATACCAACTGGCCCATCAGCCTGTCATTTTGAATTTGCCCTACACACGAAGACAGCGTGCGTATTGCAGAGAGATATTTCTGCACACGCCCTTAGCGATGGAAGTATACTATAATTACAATTGATTTGTGACATGTTTTAACTGTGGCGCGTGCCATTAGCACGAGGAAAAAAATGGCTGCGAGCACTGATGTCTGTTTCGTTACGGTGTAAAACAGTATGTTGCTGTCTAACCTATAGCCATGAGACGCTCCTGCGTTAAACCAGACTCATCGAAGTCCAAACATAAAAAAGGTTATCAAAGTTATCAAAGATATCGAAAGGTTGTCAAAGATAATCAAATAAAAGTGACGAGCCACGAGAGGTATGTAATGTATCAACAGAAAAGGATGGAAACTACGACTTAGAGGTTATCGAACTTTTTGTCCCATGTACGAAAGAAAAAGCGCAGCAAATGGTATGGGCAATGTTTTTCTTATACATCTTGTCGAATGATTCAGGCTTGTACCATCGATAACAACACTTCCACTAAATATATTTGACAGGCAGTTGAGACGAGACCTAGACTTTAAAAGCGTATGCTTAAAAAACAAAAGCCTACATAAAGCCGACAGTTTCGTAAAGCATTTTCTTGGCTGCTGAAAACTGCAGAATCTGCAATCACATGCTCTCGCTAAAGCGTCTGCCGTCATTGAACGGGAAGTAGACGCTGATTATTTCGAGGTGCTTTCTGAAAAATGCGCGTGCTTTCAGGGAAGTTTAGATTACAACATAAGACTGCTCGATTTCACATCAACTTGCACATTTTGATGACGTCTTGTATTTTGCGCTGCAGTATTTCACAGTTGATGGCAGCGTCGGAATTCGTGCCCAGCGTGGCAAGCGGTGATGCACGTGTTCTGGCGGAGGGACGCGGTAAACATTCGTCGTGACACGTCGGAGTGCGTACCATGAGGCAAGTGGGTCCGAGATGCGATAGTATTGAAGTGCACTCGCTTCGCGTGACTAGCGCATGGTTGCGGTGGAGATCAGAAGCGCTGACGTTGCTGAACACGAGCTTGGGAAAGCTCGGGTGAGAAACGACAAAGCATAGGTAGCTGTAATTTTGAACGTCGTCTCACCTTCGCTTCTCTAGCGGCCGTCGTCGGTGGCCCTGGGGTGAGGAATGAAAGCGTCGTGGCGCCCTCTGGCTGGCACGGGACAGGGAGATATCAAGGAGTGCAAAGGTAGGGAAGTCAATCAGACAGCATCCAGTTTGCTATCCTACACTTGATTAAATGACTATAGCGGACATAATTACGCCAAGGCAGCGCTAGACGACGAAGCCTTGCCATATTTCGATGAAGTCGAAAATGCTTAAGGCCCGTGCACTTAGATTTAGGTGCACGTTAAAGAACACCAGGGGGCCGAAATTTCCGGAGTCCTCTACTGCGGCGTCCCTCGTAATCATGTCGTGGTTTTGGGACGTTAAACCCGAACAATTATTATTAGAAGCCTTACCATAATTGTGGGCCCCAATAAACTTGCTCCCCTATGCGTTTTCCGACTATAGGGGACGTGTTTGATCAATGCTTGTGAAAAATGGCAGGCATATAGTTCCTCAATAAAAAAAAAATGACATCCCTGTCCCTAAAGCGTGCTCGACAAACGTATTCGCGAACCAGTGTTTCGAAAAGAGGTGATACGTGTGTTGTTGAGGAAAGAAAGCTTCAGTCTGTATGACAACGCCGTTGAAACTGAAAAGTACACCCGACGTTCGTGTAGTGCAGTTATTAGATCTCAATGTAGTGACAGCAATGAAGTTATGAAGATACAAAAAAATCCGAAGTCACCTAAGCTCATCTTATGTGGTGTGAATGCGAATGCATTAATGTCCAATGGAAAGCCCGAGTCAGCAAAACAGCAGCAGCCTGTGGTGCCAACGCCGCATGCCCCCAGCGTCCTGCACGACGAGAGATGGATGAAGCAGCAACTGCCACGAAGACCGGCAAACGTGTGCAGCGGCTAAGTCCAGTGGGTGTGAGAGACAGCGAGGACGGACAGCGCGCAACTCCTCCTATATAAGAGGCATGTGCACTCTGCTTTATAACAAGCCACCTGGACCGAACTTTGCATTGCATAGCCCGGCGTGACGAGAGCTGTGACGTCAAAATTTCGGTCTAAGTAACATAATGTCATCAAGCAGAGTGCGCAGGCCTGCTATATAGGACGCTCTGGTTTAGCCCATTGGACGAGACGCTTGGCTTGTGAACGTGGGCTCGTAGGCTCGATACCGCCAAAGGTTTCCCTTTAGGAATTTTTCTTTTTTTACACATTAATTTTCCTTATAGCGGTTACCGACGCGAAGTTATAACGCAAACGAGAGTTAGAGCGGATAACGCAAGCTTTCTAAAATGCATGCCTCACGAAGCCCCTGGTGCACCGGCAAGTTCTCCCTTTTGAAAAAAAGAAAAAAGAACGCAGAACAAGACACTCACACAGGACAGGCGAATAAATAGCAGTGTCGCAGGGCATAGTATTATCTTTGTGCTGACTTCAAGGAATACTGCCAAGTTCCATAAGCGCTGTACACCGCGCATGCGCAGAATGAAAGGTCCAGAAAACAAGCTGACCACGTGCCACATTTTGGAAGCGGCTGATAATGCTTACATCTGAGAAACACTGAAACGCATAACGTACTTGCTATGGGTTGGGGCCTATAGCACTTGTGAGAATCAAAAATTTTAAGTGAGATTGTTTAGCTATACAGGTCATACGTTTGCAGTGTAACTGGACATGGCATCGTTCGCATCATGTCAGTCTTTGCAGGCTGGATGATCAGTTTCTGCACTTCGTACAGCAAAGCGACATTCATTATCTACGCATCTTTGAAAAGCCGTAAGTATATAGATATATTTCATCCTGACTGCAGCCATTTCTGAGCACCTGTGCATCAGGGGGCCCAATTTACGAAGCTTTCGATTCGCAAATGCTGTTTGCCATTGTCCGACTGCCTTTGTTAAAGTTGAAACTTCTGTTAAAATAGTTGTTAAAATAGATGCGTCGTTTCGGATTACTGAAGTATACTACGAAGCAAGCAAATGAGTGACCACAGCTCACTCTGCCATGTATACTGTAATTCATGAATGTGAAAACGGGCTACTAACTATCTGTAACCTGTGCAAGTTTTTAAAAAATGTGCTGAGCATATAAAGCCAAAAGAAAATGGGGTCAAGGAAATCCCAGGGGCGTTATTTGTAGTTTTTAATGGAAATGAAATGATTCTGAGAAAAAGGAAATGTTAGTGGCCGAAAAAAGAAGTTGTCGCTGAAGGGGACCTGGGAATTATTGCACTTCAATTAAAAACTACAAATAACACCACCTGTGCGTTCCTTGGCTTCATTATCTGTTCTTCATATGGTTATATGTATAACAAACACGGGAACCTCAATTGATTTTCCTTCTTTTGTTCTTTTAAACGCACTGATTGACTTGTGAACTAAAGCTACTGTAGTTGTTTGTAACAATTAATTTTACAACTTCAAATCGCATTAGTTCGAACAGCGCGAACACGGGACAAAGAGAAGATGCATATAGGGTAGATCGCTTACGTGCTTGCGTCGAATACCAGCATGCGGTCAGCTGAAGCCACGCTGTGGCCGAGCTAACAGGTGACGTCAGTGCACTGAATGCCGCATCGAATGTTGTACGCTTATCATGTTAGTGCTCAGCTATTCATACGCGATACTCGAACCGCGGCGCTGCCGCCAGTATTGGCGCAGCCGGTGGGCGTTAGTGTCACCGAGCTGAATAATTTCGATAAATGATGAAAACGAGAGCCTGTCCCACACATAATTGAAATGGGTACCCTGAGGTCTATATAGGCCAGAGCTCATCGGCAGCGCAGGAAGTGCCGAGCTTACAATGCGGCCCGAGTAGCGCGTTTGAATCGCTGCACCATACGTTTTGAACAGTGCACGTTTACACACTGCTTACGTAGCGACACGCAGCAGTAAGACAATTTATATCGAATTCAGTGACAGAGCATTATAAAAACAGCCCGAAGCACACGTCTTCGGAATGGGCGTCCCGACCGATTAGTCCCGAGACGTGCCCGAAACTACGTCTTACCATAGCTACTTAAAATCGGTGTTGCATAGCAGAAGCATCATATTATCAACCTTGTGAAAATCTCTTGTACCCAAGATGCCAGTAGCCTGTTCATCATCGCAACATTTTTTTACGAAACGTTTCTTTGGTTATCTTTGATGTTTTTAACGCGACTATAATATTGCTGTAGTATTTCAAACGAATAACGGGTTCTTTTCTATATGAAGGGAATCAAAAGTACGATGATTATGACTTCACAAGTGCCAGCTGTGAAGGTAAACCGCTTCAAATCTGTGTGTGTGTAATGTTCAGACATTTTCTAACAGAATCATGGTTCCCCGGATGGCAATAACGCACATGGCTCCAGGTGCCCCAGCACGGATGACATAACTATTCGGGCAGTCTTCTGGCGTTTTGGTACTTCCTTTGCGTACTGTTGCAAGGTAAGCCGAATTTTCTCACTCTTTGTCACAAGGATACCCTTACAACTTGCGAACTACAGCTTGCAGCTCAAATAACAACTGCCAGTTGGCAGCTACTATAGATGTTGCTTCTGGCATCCAGTACCCACCATGGTAGCACATAGGTGTCCCGCTGATAAGTTAGAGGGCGGGGTTCGATTCCCTACCACGGGGGCCGCATTTCGGTGGGGGTGATATGCAAAGAACACCCATGTTGCTTAGATTCAGGTGCACGTTAAGTGAGTGACTGAGTGAGTGACAACTTTATTCGAAGTGAGGAAAATAGGTATGGCGCTAAAAGGACGGGGACGAACCAGACACGAACCGACAAACACAGGCGCCAACTGTTTATTAACAGAAACCACGCTGATTTATACATGGCGCCGAACAAGGTAATCTCATAATAGATATAGTTATATGGGTGAACTAACAAATCATCATGAGCCTGTGTGACGGCATGATTGTACAGCTCAGGTCAATGCAGTTCCCGGTGCATGTCTCTCTGCTAGATCTCTGGCTCATGATGATTTGTTAGTTCACCCATGTTACTTTATGTGTAATGAGATGACCTTGTTCGGCAGCATGTATACATCAGCGTGGCTTCTGTTAATAAGCAATTGGAAGTTGGCGCCCGTGTATGTCGGTTCGTCTCCGTCCTTTTAGCGCCATACTTATCTTCCTCAAGTAATGAACCGACTAGCTCAGCAACAAGCCCTGTCGGATTTTATTCTAAGTGTACGTTATAAAGAACCCTAGGTGGTCGAAATTAATCCGGAGACCGCCACTACGGCGTCAGTTATAATCATATCTTGGTTTCGGGACGTAAAAACTCAGCAATTATTTATATCTGGCATCCAGATTATTCTATGGCCGGCGATATGACTATTATATTTTTCTCTGTTCGCTGAGAGCACCGTATGTAACTGCATTTGCTGCCACAGATTCATGCTGAAAAAACAATGCTTTAAAAACGCACTTCTGTATACGTGTCGCACCTACGAGCTTGTGAAAGCGTTTTGGGTTGTGCGTTTAATTTCGTAGATCGCCCGCTCCACGCTAAACCATGTCCCTTTTTGCAAATACGCCTGCGCATCCGCTCGCACCGCGGTGTGAATAACAAAGCAGTTCCACTGGCCGCTTTGTAGCAGAACAACATCAAAAACAAGCACACAGTTCGCAATGCGTAAAGTTAAAAAATTAGAATGACACCCAACCTATTGAAAACTTGTGAAAGTGCTCATTGTTTTACTTCCATTGACAAAAGCAGTCGTAACCGTGAACTGCTGTCGCTTGGTCGTGGAGCAGGAGTCTCGCGCCACTGTTCCCTTTATTTTCTCCGCGAGCTCGACAGGTAAATGTATCTAACTCATCTTCTTAAAGTGAAAGCGTATACGATGAAAAAACAACAAATACAGTGCATCGAAAATCGTGCGATGCGTCTCCGTTGCGTGCTGCATTAGAGAAATGCTGCGCCCACAAATATTTGGGCCCAACCCAGAAATACTCGTCGAAATCCTTACGGAAGGAGATACAGAAGAATTGCCAGTCCTCGTGAGTGACCGATCGTGTGCTAGAGTACACGCTCTCACCATCCTAGACCTTCACTGCCTTCCCTGAAAACGCCTAAGGAAGGTGCTGCTGTTTGAGTTCCAGAGTTCAGCATCCTCAGGAAGCCCACATATATGTGAGACGCCGTGGCTGAGGACTGCGGGTTAAGTTCAAATTAGTATTCATGAACAAGAGCCCATGAGTTAAGCACACGGGCACTTTTTCCCCCTCTCTTTCTCGCTTTCCGCACCCGTGGCACAGAATCGAAAACGCGACCTCTTGTTCAGCGACAGAAAGTCATTAACAATGAGTCGTCGCACGCGAAAGAAGGACGACGGTGCATGAGGCTTACTTAGTATATGTGGGAGCACTTGAGGAAAGATATCGTCATAGTTCGATGACACAGTACTAAAACATACGCGCGCGTGCGCAGAGCTCGCGGACGCTCTCCGCTCTGCCTACAAAAAGGTGGTAATAATAATAATAATAATAATAATAATAATAATAATAATAATAATAATAATAATAATAATAATAATAATAATAATAATAATAATAATAATAATAATAATATCTGGGGTTTCACGAGCCCAATCCACGACATGATTATGAGACACGCCGCAGTGGAGGACTCCAGAAATTTTAAAGGGACACTAGAGAGAAACAGTGAATCGATTTAGATCGATAAATTGTGCTCTGAGAACTCTAATGTCGTTAATTTCGCCATCGTAGGTTTATTAATAAAGGAGAAAATCAAGTTGAAAGTTTCATTTTTAAATATCGCGCCGAAATCTCCCCGCGTGACGTCACGGATTTCAAAGTGTATTTATCGTATTTTGGCGCCATCGGCTCAACAAAATTACCCCAAACTTGGTATGTTAAGTCTATGGCCCCCTTAAAGGACAGTGTACTTCATTTTTACCAATTAGGAACTACGTAGTCCCTAGTAGGCGCCGTCACGGCGAATGGTGCGGATACTTCAAGGTGACGTCGCCACCCACATCTTGTTTTCCCGCGTCTTCTCGCAGCAAGCGTGTGGTGTTTTTGGTATCGTTAAAAATTACTAATATGAGAAAAATCGTTTTGCTCTTTAGGGTCCCTTTAACGCGATAGTGATAACGAACGCGTTTCGCAGTAATTCCGGTGTCGTCTGTGAGCGAAAAATCAGCATTGTCCGTGAGCGAAAATTACATAGGTGCAAATATAAAATAAATATCTCCGGGTCGAGTGGGAATCGAACCCAGGACTTCTGCGTGGCAAGCAGGTGTTCTACCACTGAGCTAGGCCCGTGCTTGTAACGGCTGCGGAAAAAACCCTACAAGAATGGTAGTGCAAGGAGTCTCCTTAACGCATGTAAATATTGCGTGGAAGAAGCGAATTGCACCAGGCGTCGAAACATGTGAATTGCGAGAGGTTGGTTTAAAGGTCTCCCAATTACAAAGCGCACATGAATAATTATTTATCATTATTATCAGCAACAGCATCAACAACTCCCACCGTCAGGACATTTTTATGTGTATCCGGTGTAGTCCGTAGGCGCTGCTCTGACGTCACTCATGTGTGTGTGTGTATGTGTGTGTCATTGGCGTAGCCAGAGGTGTCTGGAGGGCTCAAATAACCCCTGCAATTTCGGTGTTTTGTATGCATATATAAAGAGGGGTAGGACCAGTGAAATAAATTTCGGGTTACGCCCCTAGCGAGTGCGTGTGCCTGTGATACTCGTGGCTAGATGACGTCAGTCCTGCGCGCTTGATTGTGTGGGTAGTTGACGTCACACCGGAAGTTCAATTGTTCGCACTTCCGGAACCCGTCTTTCTATATAAAGGAACGCTATGCGCATTTAAAAGCGCGGGTTCTGTGTATGAGCGGTCTCACCCGAGCAATCTTTGTTGAACGTTAAGCACTTAAATCGGCTGCCGATTTAACATATTGTTGCGCGCGTCATGGTGGTGGCTGTGGGTTCGGTTACCTCCAGCGGCAAGTTCTCTCTTATATCTTCATTTGCATCATTATTTCTGCATTTCAAATAAGTAACATTTAATTTCCGCTATCCTTTTCTTGGTTGCATTTTCTGCTGGTTCCATTTTGTGTTGCTAACAGTAATTCGCACCCATTGGTTCCCCTGATTTTGATTACTCATAAGACGGGTCGTGCATACTAAAGGAGGAACGCTATGTGGCATTAAAGTGATAATTGAACAATGGAACAAAAAATATGGAAGAGTCAGCATAGTGATCGCGTTAAGTAATGTCGGTTGCGCAGATTTATGACGCACATGATAAGTGCATCGTTATACGAAGCGAAATACCGACTAGTCGTGGTAGAGGACATGTTTATCTCACGATAGAGAACCTCCTGGGCTATTTATGTTTACTTGCTAAATTATTAAGGCGGAAAGAAACTATTCAAGTCGTGAAAAGGTGAAATGTCATTCTCGTTGGACCCTTTTACGTTGACCTAAACCGCTTCTCCCAATTAAGTTTCCCTGTTTCTTATTCATTTAGCTTGCAGGATTAATTACATACCGAGCGATTTCCTTTATTTTTGCGACCTATAAAATTCAGCGGACTGTTACGAGTTTTATACATCAACTGCATACCAAAGCCCGCTGAGTGGATGGTCCAGTCCGGCTAGTGGAGAACAGCTGTCGAAAGCGACGAACTTGCCTTTAAGCACAGTCTGAACACAGGTGGGCATGATGCAAGCGTGCGCATGCAGGTAACATCCGGGACTCACGTGCTCTGGCTGGTTCTTCGCAGCAGTCGAGACCGTGGCTAGCGCTACGAAATTTTGAGGCTGTTCGTGCCGAAGTCGCGACCTGATTATGGGGCACGGAGTGGGGAGGTACTCCGGACAAATTTTGGCCAAGCTTTTATCGTGCCCCCCAATACAAGGTTCAGGAAAATGTATTCCGTCACCAATAAAATACCGATGCCGCAGTTGAAATCGAACCCAGACCTCGTAGTCGGCACCGCCACGTCATTGCCACTGAGACAACGTCGTCGATGGCGCGGTTCGTATTCTACGACAGAGTACAAAATGACGATGATGATAGATCATTTTATTAGTCAAAGGGAGGACCGCAGGTCACCGATGAGAAGATTGGGGGAGGGGGAGGCTTGGTAGGCACACACTAAATCACGCGCGCCAGGCCGCTACTAACTCCGAAGTGGGCTAATGTGACAAGCTGATGAGGGTGTTCGCGTATATATGTCCTTTTGTACTGCTTCCAAATCGGGATGCAGAAAAATGGCCTTGTTCCTTAGGTAAGGATGTAGGGCAGGACAACGTAAGATGAGGTGCTCCAGGATCCATAGCTATGCATGAAGAGAGTGAGAAATGTAATGCGGAAAGGCAGGGAGGTTAACCAGAAAATATATCTGGTTTGCTACTCTGCACTGGGGAAGGGGCAAGGGGAGACAGAAAAGTAAGAAAGAGAAAGTGGCAAAAGGTACATATGTAGGGGGCGTAGGTGTCAATGCCCCTCTTCCGGTCAGCAAGAGCCTGGATGAATTATGTGAGGGGCAGTGGCTGTGTTTGCTAGCACTTTGTTAATAAATGTTTCCTGGGATCGGCTGAAGGCGAGGTTGTTAAAGATACGAGGAGGAGGACATCCTTGAATAAACCGCTGGACGCGTGTCACACAGCGTCTCCTCGCAAGTGGTGACATACACGTAATAAAAACACGTAATACGAATATAACCTATGCATTCTCATGTTATTTGCAGACCTTACATAGGTCCTTACATAGGACCTACCTGTTTAATTTAGATAGAAGTTCACGACGCGTACAGTCATATATCTTTGTACGCATTGTTGAACACTTTCTCCTGCCAATATTGATTCGTGCGAATTTATTATTTGCGTCACTTTGTCCACTGTAGTGAAAAACTGAAGATATCACGACGCAAATATAGACCTCCAAATTGTGAATATACTATCTTAATTCTAATATTTGTTAAGCTTTATTATACGCATTGGTCCACGCACTTCCGTCGTGAAAGCGTCTTTCGTATATTTCACTGCGATAACGTACTCAGCGAAGCTGGTACGACGATCGCCTTTCAACGATCGCACATCATACGAAAGTTCCAGCGGTATTGCAAGGAAGCGCCATTCTCCTTAGCTGCGAGCGACTAATGACAGTTCTATCTAAATTAGCGCCGCCCTCTAACCGAGGCCCTATAGCGGCGGTTCGCGCGCTTAGAAGACTTTGATGAGGCACTCTAGTGGCAGCAAATGTACGTTGAGCAATGATCATCAGAGCCTCGCGCGGTGCTCCCAATTATTGCACCCGCCTCAAATTCCTGCCATCTGGCCGTTAGTAACGAGGCTCAGTGAAATATCCGCGGCTGGCGTTGGTCGGAGAGTGTTTCTTTTTCTCCGGAGAAAAAGGTTTCCGAAAGGCCGCCGATAAGGGCACGAGTGTTGATGCCTGTTTCTCCTACTCAGGTTGCCGGCGGCGGCAGCCGAAAAGGGGGGGAGGATAGGGGGGGGGGGGGGGCGTCGCGCCCTCTGTGCCCTCCGTTTCTTCTCGCGTGTCCCCGTCCGACAGGAAAGGCGTCTTCGTGGCGGAGCATCGCCTCCGACGAAGGCGGCGCCGCGGCATTGGACGATGACGGCCACGGATCCAACAACAAGGCGCTTCGGCGCTGAATCTCCGGAATGTGCATCGATCGGGAGCGGAGGTGGAGCCTGGGCCCCGCACTGGCCCGGGCCCCGCTCCACCGCGCAACCCTTTCGGGGCACCCATTGGCAGAGACAGGAGAAGCCACGCCTTCCGCCTCAGCAGTGCCACGGCTGCCGTACGCTCGGCCTGTACCTTGGACACACTTTCTTTGTTTGATCTCTTCTTGTTCTCCTGTCGCAGTCCACTCCCTCTCCTTCCATCCTTCCTTCATCCTCGAACCTCGAGACTGCACCCCCCCCCCCCTGCCTTTTCCTTTTCTGACATCTTTCGCCCGTACACTCACGCGACTACTATTCGTTTTATTTACTCATTTATTTTTTACTCCTTCAACTTTTTCATTTTGTCCGGGACGCTTTTTCATCTTTCATTGAGGCACTCGGTTTTGTTTCCAGCGTTAATCAAAGCCCCTTCTCTGCCTCTTGGCGCGGAACAGAGGGGAATGCAAAGTGGATGGGGAGAGGGACGCCGTCCAAGGACGTCTCTGGTCGATTCCAAGATGGCGGGGTCCTCGGACGTTACTTTTCAGAAGAGGATTTACTCTGCCATGCGGAACCTATGAAGTTGGGAAAGAATACTGAAAGGGAGAAAGTAGTTTTGTACTTGAAGCCTGGGCGAAGAAACGAAAATTTTAAAGCTGCGACGGGAAAAAGAGAGGCTATGACTACCTGTTTCCGCGCATGTTTGTATGCTCTACTGAATGCATGAACTGCCATGATCAACTTACATTTTATTTTTATGACATTTTTGTTTGTTGGCTACTCCTTTCTTCTAAAATGCTCTGTTTTTGCTAGTCACCATGAGCTGTTACTTCGTATCTCTTAAGTTCATCACAAGAAAAAAATGTTGCAGTTGACAAAAGAGCTTCAGGAAATACCGAACACGGTATCGGATCAAATGTGCCACAAAACTGTTAGCAAAAACAGCAGTCCACAAACATTGTCCAAGAGGGGCGGCTCGTGTCTGCAAAAGAAAGGAAGAACACAAATGAATCATGAAATATATAGGCTTCCAAAGCAAAGTCGAGTGGCGCCACTGCTCTTATCGCGACTGAGAATATGCACGGCCACAACACTGCCTACCCGCTTCCGCGCACGCGCAGAGCTCTTAGATTGCATCTGTGGTGCGTCACAATGTAACTATTGCTGACTAGCAGTGCTCCGGGCCGAATGAGGAGCGCATGCGCGCGCGCGTCCTTGCCGCTGCCAAATCCGGCGACAAACCGCCTTCGCGGGCAGCGTCTGTCCCCAGTAACGCATAGGTCGGCCGCGCGAGCGTCGCGCCCAGGAAGAATAAGATCTGGGGTTTAACGCCCCAAAACGACGATATGATTATGAGGGACGCTGCAGTGGAGGGCTTTGAAAATTTCGACCACCTGGGGTTCTTTAACGTGCACCTAAATTTAGGTACACAGGCCTCAAATATTCTCGCCTCCATCAAAAATGCAGCAGCCGCAGCCGGGATTCGATCCCGCGACCTTCAGGTCAGCAGTCGAGCGCCATAACCACTAGACCACCATGGCGGGGCGCGTCGCGCACATACTTGAGCTTGGGTTCCTTATACACAATACAAGAAAGGCCCGCATTTCGTTTATTGCTTTTGACTCTGCTGTCGGCCAGCCGGCTTAATGCTTGATGATATATACCGCTTGATGCTACACTAACTTCAAAGACAAAAACTTGAAAACATGTTTGTTTCCGTTGCCCACAAACTCAAGAATGCTCGCCGCTTGAACGGTCATAGTGAACAAAAGTGAAGCGCAATGAGCCGATTATCGGAATTGCATAGATAAAAAAATGACACCAGTTGTTTAAGCGCAGCGGGCCGCGGCAGAAACTTTTCTGTCAGTATATCTCACGCCTGCGGGAACCACAGCCGAGTCCTAAGTCTGGCGCTGAGTCGATAATATTGCTAGGCGGCGCCTTAGTTTTGGCTTTTTATGAATATTCCAACGCCAATCGACGCCGTTTTTCTTCAGCGGGCGGCGACAGGTGCGACGACAACCTGGGAAAGGCTGCACGGCCGGCCCGCGCGCCGCCAGCCCCGCACTCTAGGAGTTCGATGGCTCTGCTTTTCTTCTGTCGTAAACGGACGGCAAGATGCAGTTAACTGCTGTGGAAGAAAGAGCAGCAGTGGATTGATCTTTAGTTTATGCCCTGAATAAAAAAGGTGCCGGCCCACTCGGCCATCGCACTATATAGTGGCCGCACTAGCGCTAGCAGAATTTAGGCGTTGGACATAGACACGCTGAGCGCCCGATAGCGAAGCCGGCATTGATCGTCCGATTAGACTGAATCAACAGTTGTTTCGGGCAACCTGTTGCTATCGTCAGAGCAGCGTCAGTTTTTTAAATGTGAAAGGTTGCTCCCGTCACTGACTCATCGGCCCTTGTGGACCCTTATTACAGAAACGTTCTCCTGCGGAAGAATGTTTCCTTACTGGCGGGTGATTGTGGGCCCGTCGCAGTCGACGGCGTTCGTCGTAGACTACATATTCCATGTTTCACGTACTTTGACGACGCAATATTTTTATTGATGTGAGACAGGTCATCGCAGAAATAAGCTGTGCACTTCATAACTATATGAAATACCACGCCGCTGTAGCATTTCGAATTCTCTACACGTTCACCATACCTAGCTATTGTGATATACCATGAAGACATGCGTTTATACATATGCGTACCGCATTTACCGCTTTAATACAACTATTTCCCGATAGTGAACAGCGGTGGAGGAAAATCCGTAATTATTCCAGCGCACCCGCTTTATATCCTCGCAAAAGTCACCCCTCCTTCGGTCATGTGGGCTCCACATCCTCTTGCTGCTCATCCTCCTGCCTCCTTCTGTGGCTCTGAAGCTGCAATTTGAGCATATACCATCCAATATAATCAAATTCCAAGTTTTCACCAGAACAATGGCATAGCATTAAAAACTGTCCATTGACTCTCATTAATTAGGCGAAGTTATTTCATTAAAATCTAGACTTTTCCGTGCTGAAATTACGATATGATTATGAGGCACGAAGTAGTGAGGGACACCGGATTAAATTTGACCACCTTGTTATCTTTGACGTGCACGTAAACTCCCGCCCATTTAGATAGAAATGGCAAGGTTACGGAGTTATGCAACTGTGATCCGGACACGCTGTACTCGGCATCTATCACGGCAGCTGCATTTAGATGGGGGCGAAATGCTAGAACACGCGTGTACTTTGATTCGGGTGCACGTTAAAGAACCGCAGGTGGTAAAATTAATCCGGAGTCCCCCACTACGGTGTGCCTCATAATCTTGTCGTCGTTTTTGCATCTAAATCCTCAGATATAAGTATATTAATTATTACCTCGAAGATATCCTTCAACTGCTGAGATGCTCAATGTTGTTCTCGCTGTCATAGATATCACTCAAATGTCATCGTCATGCGGCCGTTTTTGTGACCGCCGGGGATGGTTGGAAGTAAACAGTCCTTGCAATGCAACATCAGTGGTTCTCGGCAGCCATTTTTCTCAAAAACCTGCATGGCCGTAACCCTCCACTTAAAGCGATGACGGGACATGCCCGACAGAGTAAAGGCATGGTGCAGACTTGGCGCCCCCTGAGATGATTATGGGGACGGGTTGATCACATAAACCGGGCTGATCACATTACTTCATTGCAAAAGACGTCTTATTTCGGCGTTCGGGACGTTGCACTAGATTTAGGTGCGTGTATTCTGAACACAAGGCCTTAAACAGTGCGAGGTTGACAGCAGTACATTTAATTTGTTTAATCTCTCCGCCATTCATCTTTTAGTTTCTGTCTCACTTCCTGTCCCGTCCAACTTGCGAAAATAAGGCAGCCCGATCAGAACAACACGTGCGCTTCTTTATAGTCCACAAGAAGGTTATTTCGACGGCCGGTAACTCCATGTTAAGAGTCCATTAGCATATAGTTTAAACATCAACCTTCCGATCTCTTGCTAATCGAATGCGTAAATAAAAGCACGCTGAAGTTTTCTAAGGTGCAGGTTTTTATTCTTACACGTACAAGCTATTCTGCAGAGACAAGACTTAGCCACTGTACAAGGAGTACAATGGGAAGCTGACGACGTAAGCTTTGCAGATTACCGCGTGTGCTTTGTCGCTTACGGCGGCAGGTTGTTTTCGCCCGTCTTCGTATATGCTCTGAGTTTTTTTTCTGTTACTTTTGTTCGTACAAGAACTTTAAAAAATATGAGCGAGAGTTGCAATGTTATGTTACGAGACCTGAATCATCAACTTCTTGTATCCGGCACGGACCTTTTAAAGCATAAACTCGACAACTTTTGTTCGCTCACCTTCTAGCGACACCGTTGTCTAGAAGTAGATTGGGCCCAAGCGGTTCGGAAAAAAACGTCTAGCCCTGTCTTAATGCCGCCGGGGCTTAATGCCAGGGGAGCCGGACCCCTCCACGAATATTTAACAGCGAGGCCGGTTCCTGATACCTGGCGTACAGCAATACATACCAGTGGGGGGATATGCATACCAATATGCATATCCCCCCATCCCGCCTCCCCTCGCCTTTCTTAAGCAAAGTTGGACACCCCACACCTTGAACAAAGGGAGACTTTAAGCACTGCGTCTAGAGGACAAGGATCGATAGAAGAACGATCCGCCTACCGAAGCATATCGGTCACAATCGACGCGCCTTTGCACGGCCGGAACGCGCGCGCGCGGTAACTGTGTTTATGCAACGTGCCGATGTGTACCGAGCGTTCGTTCTTGAGTATATGCGCCTGAGATTCGATTACGACGCGCGCGCCGAGAAACAGGAGGCCCGACGCGCATTCACAGCGCGGGCATCTTTTGTTCAAGGAGGAAATTACTTCATGCGGTCCATGGCTAACTGCTAGTCGTATCTTTCGCGGGGAGACCACAAAACTGCGTCGCGAGACGCGCCCGCGAGCTCCCCGGCGGCGGTTCGGAACAACGCCCTGTTTATCGCCCGGAAAGCGTGAAGCTGCGTCCGTGTTAGAGGCGGAGAAGCTGTCAGTCACAAAGAGAGAGCCCTGTGTGGCGAGACTCGGGGTTTCCCGAAGAGAAACATGTTACTCCGACTACGTGGCATAACGGTGGCGGCACATCACATCTGCACTGGTCGCTACTCTATACCGCTGGGCGAGAAACACCCCTGACAATTTCACGCTTATAAACAATTAAAGTTTGGGGTTCTGCGTGCGAAAATTTACAATGTAATTGCGACGCAGGTCATACGATCGAGGACTTCGTATTAAATTTCTGTAATATTTATCTTTCTTTAAAGTACATGCACCCAAATTTAAGCTTTCTTTTTTTTTTAATTTTTAAAAATTTTCCTTTATGTAGCCGCCGCGGCTGTGGTAGGAGCTACAACCTCGTGCTCAGCAGTCATATCTAATGACCAGCCTGGATTGTTCATAAGCTTTATCAAGGCAGTAAATGAAATTGACATGCTAGAGCAGTTCCCGTATTGTCACTTTGAACTTACAAATGCCGGCTTCTTAAGCTTAATGAAATTGTGATTTTCATGTGCTCTTATAGTGTACTTGATGAAATAAAACAAAATTATGTAGTTATAAGTACTCACAATTTTGTTTTTGGCGCAATAAACTTATTGAAGTCGGCTAATTCATTGTGAAACACGAAAATTTTGTATCAACATTTGAATAGCGGGCAAGCGGGCACAAGAGCCTAAGTTAACTCCGTCTTCTTGCCATCAACAACTGCATATATTAGAAACTTCATTGCGAAAACTTTATTTACGTGACCCCCGCCCCCCTCCAACCACTAACAAAAACACACACACGAACAGAGCCACACGTCAATCGCCTATAGTGTGCACTTGGCGACATGATGAAATAAGATCAACCTAATGCCCTGAAAGCGGTGAATATGTATAGCACATTGTGTTTGATCACATTCCGACATGTATCTAGTTTCAACACAACGATCAGGTTTTTATTCCGTCTTTTAGACTCGTCGGAAAAACATTGCGATAATCCGCTAATGGTCCATCATCTAGTCGGAAGTCCTGTAGGTGAGCGCGCCTAGTTATTAAATGCGTGAGCATTTCTGTGCCAACTCAACTAGAAATGAATTGTCCGTCTGTCGGTCACATAAGACGATCGTCGATATAAAGAGATAAAAAATCACATGGTTCCTTACGCATTTGTCTAAGACGACTCGAAGGCGAAAGCCATCTTCGTTTTCTTTTCAGTCGATTGCATAGGTCGGCAAAAAAATTGGAGCTCATTCAGACTCACTCAAGAAATATATCTTGCTCTGAAAGCTCACTCGGACTCAGACTCAGCAAAAATTTCCTCAACCGGACTCACTCGGACTCAGTGTCACTAAACTTTTTCTCAACCGGACTCACTCGGACTCAAATTCACCAGCACATTACTCAGCCGTACTCACTCAGACTCAGACTCACGTCTTAACCTGAGTCTGAGTGAGCCTGAGTGAGTCGACTCATGAGCCCGTTAGCGTAAAACTTGCTTTTTCGATCACGGTGTCAATGCCCTTTAACGCCAATATATCACATAATTGGTGCTCCACGATACGCCACTTGATCTTGTACCGTCTTATACGAGTTATCGGTGGTTTCAGTCCAGTAAGGACATTTTTATGAAATGCGCGACTCACACGAGATATTTATATGATGAACTTCCCGTAGAAGAGTTTGTGGGGGGAAGTAATGGCACCCCCGACTCACAACTCACGCCTCTGGCCAATAAATATTGAGATGGCGCAGAACGCTAGTGCGTTGAGGTATATGTGAATAGGCTTGAGTATAAACTTAAGCCTGTATAAGGCTGATAGTAAAACAGAACATGAGTAGACAGGACCATAGGTCAGCAATAACAAGCGGAGCTCACTCAAACTCACTCAAGAAATACATTTTGCGCTTAGGGCTCACTCGGACTCGGACTCACTAAAATTTTCCTGAGCCGTACTCACTCGGACTCACACTCACAAAAATATCACTCACCCGGACTCACTCAGACTCACGGCCCGATCTGAGTCTGAGTGAGTCTGAGTGAGTCGACTCATGAGTGAGTTTGCTGACCTGTGGTCGATTGTGTTAATTCCCCTTCCCCCCGGCACAACCTCCCCGAAAGCTTTCTGCACCCAACATGGTATTGCGCTTATTCCGGGATCTGAGGCACTGGACGCTTTTGCAGTGGCTCCGGGATCGGCCAACCTTTGACCATGCGATGACGTCATCATATGACGCACGTTATTTGACGTGGCGTCATGATGACGTCACGTTATGTGACGTCATCGCGCGATGAATTTCGGCATGACTCGTGTTGAAGCCGACTGCAAATATGCAACGGATCGTAAAAACAGTGGCTGTTGTTCGCCCTATCTTTGTTGTACGCATGAGATGCGAGAAAGCGATAGCCTGCACCAGCACTTATTTATTAATAACGTCACAAGTTACTCAGAAATCGGGTCCGTTTGGTCTTGGCCGAGATCAGACGCTTCGATGGGTGCCGCCATGTTTGCTGACGCAAAGCTTTTAAGGCAAGTTTTGGGGCTGCCCGCTCAATTCGAGAAATAGCGTGACCGACGCAAACCCCGAACGTTGTTTGCTTCTGGCGCAAGCGCACCGACTTGATGCTATTTCTTTGGGGCCCCTATTCGAAAACTCCCTAATGACTCGTCTCATCTGCACTGTGTGTCGTATATTCCAAGACGAAGGCTTTATTCGCGCTTCTGGGGTTTTACGGTTTACGGGACTTAATGATAGGCTTTAATAGCGCCGCCTGCTAACCTAGTTGCCTTATTATCACTCCTTTCTCTGTTTCTCACACACAGACACACACAGACACGAACACGCACGCACGCACACAAAAAGTCGTTCATCAAGGACCAGTCACCTTGACCAGGACATTGAAGTTGTGAAGATGAGTGGTACATCTCTTGTATCCTAACTGTTCTTGCATCTTTGCTTTTGCTCCACAAGAAATTACCTCTTTTTTTTATCAGAGTATTCTGCAAAATGTCAGGGTTTAGCGGAACTTCACAATTTCTTTACCTCGGCCCCTTATTTCAAAGCTGTCTTATTCAGAAATGCCGCTATGTCGATCAAGCCAGTGGGGACACCACAGGTCAGGTCTGGCACACAATGCTGCTGACGGGCTCGCACAACTTAGTCCTGCATGCTGAGTACTCCTGGTTGTTTATTAATGGAAAATGAGGGCCTCTGTTAGGTGTTCCGGTTATGTATACTCCGGCAGGTTTGATTCGTGAAGGAACCAAACCTTTCGTAGTCGAGACTGTCGATATTCAGTGAATGAGCAGGAGAGTCTATCGAGGGCCCCGATATTTCGTTAGTCACAGCCACGCCAACTGATAATGAAGGCCCCTCGATCGGTTCGCCTTCTCGTTTACTGCATATGAAGCGAGGTTTTCGACTGCGCCAAGTTCGATGGCGTCTGACGTCATAGCAGGGTTTATTGGTCAATTGCCTGCTTCTAAAGCTCCCGTATTATATGGCGCCGTCACGAGTACGTGCCGCATCCATCACCATGGCCCAGAGCGGCGCCCGCTAACAATCCCATGGTTAAAACTTGTGCTCGTACATAAATACTCCATAGAGTGGACGGAGTAGCAGTTGGCGTCGTAGCACCACTAGCAGTGCAACGCACGCGTAATCCGTAAAATGTTGTGGGCTTGGCTCCAACCTGTGGCAAGCTGTTACATAAGTTACAGGGAAGAGGAGTAATGTAAAGAAACCGCACACTGTCGAAATATTCCAAGTTGGACGCACAGTTCTCGTTAAAGCTATGTTATTGCTGACGGGGCTGCCTCATATGCCTCAGCAGATGTACATGATCTGAGTAGAGGCCTACATTCCTGATATATTGCACGAAAATGGGCTGAAGATATTAAGGATCATTATGACGACGACGACGACGAAGTTGTATATCTTGCTGTTAGCGATCACCGCACCATTCGCCTCCTTATCACGCCTTTTCATATCGTGAGTGTGCGAGCACCTGAACGCTTAGAAAAAAAAAATCTTATATGACATAATGTTTGTGTATAGGGATACAAATATTTTAATCTAAATGAATTAAATTCTATTGTTTACGTGCCAAAACCATGATATGATTATCAGGCATGCAGTTGTGGGTGACTACGTACTCATTTTGACTAATTGGGGTTCCTTAACGTGCACCTAGGTACACGGCAGGTTTTACATTTAGCCCCTATCGAATGTGGCCGACGTGGCTCGAAATCGAAAAAAAAAATACCATTGCGCTGGTTCGACCCGACCTCAAAGCAGCTCGAGAGCACTGGCTCGGAGCTGCTGCGCTGGTTCGATTGGAACTAATGCAACAGCTTAGCCGCCAAGCTACCACGGCTGGCAAAAATCTTTTGCAAGTGCAGCTACGCCATGTTCTAGTAATGCGAATGGGCGCGTCGTTTTATATGCACGGTTTTTTCACTTCGTGAAGGAGAGATACCAGAGGGGCATCTTCACAACGTGATTTGTGCGTCACCGCGTCCACTGCTCTGTTTCTATGCGTGCTCTAGTGCCTGTGGAAAAAAAAAAAAAGGTCGGCGCGCTTGAATTTTTTATCGTTAACACGGCCTTGGAGCATCTCCGATGGTGTTACGCAATTACATTGTTCACAATCTTCTCGTGTGTGTGTCACGAATCTGAATGCGCAATACGCGTTGAACTTAGTGAAAATTCTGACATGCACGGCGCTCATTTATGCCTTATGCTTTTTAATATGTGTCAAACAACTTGCGCTTCGTGTTAAATATTATGATAATTATTTTCGTGAAGACAAACGACGGGGGGCTCTTTAGGGTCATCAGTTATTGCCTCTTGGAGGTCGAACGTGATTCCTGTTGTAAAACATGGATGCGTTGCCTGTATGCACAAAATCCATTTCGAAAGAGGAAGAACAAGTGAAGATTTTAGAAGGGAGGATAGCAAATGTGCTTTAACGATACCTCCGGTACAACGAGCCAGGCTTACACAAAAGTAAATCTGCGGCGGCCATAGTTCCCGTCGTATGTGCTGCACGTTTATTCGTCATTGGTGTGCACTTCAGATCTACGGACGCCTTGCAGATAGCAGCTGAAATGGGTATCACTCAGGATGCTATGTTTAGGCACCGCATACGCTGACGACTCGTGCAGATGCAAGGCGGTAAACCGAGCGTACGCGACGTCGAGCGCGTTTGCACCTCTCGCCGCGCTCGCAATGCCTTCTGCTCGAACGCACGCACAGGACGGGCAGGCTATCCCTTACAAGCGACACGGCATCGCCACGTCGGTCGCGAAGAGCAGCTATCAGGAGGGGGGGGGACACCTCGGATAAGAACCAATTCCCGTTTGCACAAGCGCGTCCTCGGGCTCGTGCATCGACCTCTATGCAAATCATGGATGGGACGCGAGGGCGGCAGACACTGATAACAACCCTCTCAACGGCGGCTCTGGCCACTTGCATTCGCATCGCTCGTACAAGTTTTCTAGTGGTGTGCCAAAAAAAAAAGGAGAAAAAAAAAGAAAGAGATACAAAGAAGAGGAAACTGGCCTGGCCGTAACTGAAACTAATACCAGCGCACTTACGACGTCGTCTCGAGGTTCAAGGCTTAGTGATTATGGAATGCGGTGAAATATAGGATGATTATAGCGGCGTACTTTTCCCGGGAACGAATGCTGTGGCTACTGAAGTAATTTATCTTATCCTACATAGTGGTGTGGGTGAGAGTAACGCTCAGACGGTAATGGGGTAGGTCATGCAAATTACACTGCATAACAAATAGCCACGAACAAAAAAAAAAGCATTTCTCTCAATCTTCCCACCACATGTGAAGTTGGCAGCTATACGAATAATTTCTTACAGTTTAAAAAGATTTCTTTGTTTCCTTCACCATCATCATTATCGCCAGCTGATTTACGTCCACTGACATTAGAAGGTGTTTCCTATCGGCCTTCAAATACGCATGTCTTGAGCCAGCTGATTCCAACTTTTGCTTTCAAGATATACTAATTTCATCAGGCGTCTTAACTTTGTGCCGACCTCGACTGCGCTTCCCTGCCACTGGCGCCTTCATTCTGTGACTCTAATAGACCAGCGATTACATGCCCTACGCGTTACATGGCCGTCCCGTGTTCCACATTTCATCTTCATGTCAACTTTAATACCGGCAACCCCGTTTTCTCTCTAATACGCATCGCCGTTGTCTTGTCTGTTAATGTTCTTAAATATTTCGTTCCATCACTCTTTGCGTGTTCTTTTAACTCTCGAATTTATTTATTAACCTCCACATTTCTACGCCAACCCATTGTTACTCTTCTGCGAAATCACTTTCTGTAATCAAGATGCCCTGTCGGTAAGTGGCCTTGATAACTGCACTGTTGCTCAGAATGTCGTCTGACTGCAAATAATGAATTCTCGTTGCCTTGCCAGAATACTGAATGTTAACTTTCTCGTTTGCATTAAGATCTTCAACATGCTATTACACTTTATAAGCTTAGGCATTCAATCTTGATTACCTTTACCCGTATCGCGTTGAAAAATACTATAAAGGGCCGAAGAAATAGAACGTCAGTGCTAATGTTCTCAGCAGTAGCTTGATGTGTGCTTCTTTGTGGAGGTTTCGCGTTCTGGCTTGTTGCTTATAGGCTCACCACTATGACTCGCGTTGCTATGACAACGTTATCCTTAGCTGGGAGCTAGACGGAAAATTGTTTCGATTGGAAAAAAATGATGTCACTGTTCCGCTTTAGTGATTAAGCTATATCGTACGTCCCTCTACCAACCAAGACCCCCCCACCCCCCTTCCACGAAAAAAATAAAAAGAAACTTGTGTCAGCTGCGTATATATGTGATATAACTATAGTGCGCGTTCATAGTTCGCTGTACTGTAGTCGCATTGTCAATATGACGCACACGTTTGCCTCCGCTGAGTCCTCTTTAGTCTAACTGCCTCGGGAGAGCCCGTTGCTGGCCCCTTGATATCAGCTTTACTATAACAATTCTTTCCGCAGTATAACTAAAGCTTTCAGAAACAACATTATTATGCTGAAAAGGAGAAAAGGAAAGCCATTAAACGATCACTCTAGTTCGAGTCGTCTTTGTATGTAGAGGTGGAGTTCACTGGTGGAGACGACGGGGGTCATCGTCCCTTGGTTGTGACGGACATAGCATACCAGAACAGCCACAACATGAGGCTCAGTTTTTCGTGCAAGTTTGCCTTGTTATATAAGGCATGGTTGAGGGAATGTTGGCGCGCTTGACAATATGGGTTGATGCGAGGGCTAAGGGACATTTCCAGCACGTATGGTATCGCATTAGAGAGAGAGTGACACATCCATTTTAATGGTATGCTAGAGATGTTAGCCTGGCGGCTGATCACCTGTGTTGTTACTCCGTGTTGCTTCTCGGAGACCTGGCAGAAGGGGGGGACCTGGCCTGCGTTGAATGTGGTGAATTAGTGCGCCATCAGAAAACGAGTTGATACGATGAGGGATGTATTTACGCGTGAAAAGAGGCACGAGAAGAAGAAATACGAAATACAGAGAGGTTAGCCAGAGTAGCTATCCCAATGGTAGAAAAGATGACAAAGGGAGCATAAGGAAGAGAGAAGCGGTATTCTGTCCACACAAACACGGGAAAGGTGACTGACAACGGCTTAAGTCTCATACATTTCCGACCGTTAAAAAAGAATCAAAATGTACAGAGCAGTGCTTTGAAGCCGTTTGGCTTGACGTCGGCTGTGACCAGCTTCCAAGAATTCTGCTCTCTGCCAAGGAATGGTTGGGTGATGCTAATGGAGGCTGATATGAAGTTCACCGCAAGCGCACAGCAGTACCACACAGGCAGGTCCGTGAAGAACTGATCAGTTTCATAGTTAATCACTTTATGACTTACTTGGATTTTCTAGGCAAACACAAGAAATAAAGGACAGCTTTTTGCAAGAACAGTAAGAAATGGGAGAGTAAACATCAGAGGGGGAGTTAAAATTAATTTAGATTCCGGATTTTGCGTGCAAAACCATATGATTACGAGGCATGCCATAGTGGAGGACTCTGGATTTGTTTGACCGCCTGGGTTTCCTTAACGCTTACCTAAATCTAAATATACGGGCGTTCTTGTATTTCTTCCCCATATAAATGCGGCTTTCGTGGGGAGAATCACACGAGCTTGGCAGAGCGACACCCTTCCTAAGCTTCCACGACGGGTTACCTGAAGTTCTTTAACGTGCACATAAATCAAAGGTGCTCATTAAAAATCTAAGTAGGCTGATGTTTTTTTCCATTTCACCCCATCGAGACGCGCCACCCGCCAAAGTGGCGCGTTTCGACGGGGCCCGCGTCGCTCAAGACACCAGCCACCAAACTGCCACGGCGGTTTCAGAGTCAGAAACAGAGCCATGAATGAGAGCCTAACGACTATATGTAGCCGGATGCCCATGTTGGTTTTGTGTCAAAGGCATCAACCGTCTATCGTTATCGCGCCGAGAAATGTGGTTTTGTCTCCAATGTACGGAATTTACTGCTTAACTGACCGTAGATACTAAATGACAGGAAAACAATCTCCTTTATAGGGGAACGTCACGACAAAGAGCACGGCGGGTGACATTGACTCTTTCGCAAAAATGGCGAGGGTGATACTGATATGATCCTGAGAAGCAGCGGTGAAGTGTAGGTGAATGACGTGGAAGGTAGTAGCAGCCCGAACTCACATCATGTGCGCCTTTGGTCGCCCGTGACATCGCGCGCTGATAAAAGAGCGAGGAACAATTTGCATAGAGATAAGCAAAGAACGAGTTACAAAGTTCACCGAGTTGTTGTACCTCCGCTTGCCAACGACGGCAGCTATAGGTCTGTCGCAGAGCCGTGTCTATATAGTGAATGGGTCGTCCTCTGACTTCCAAGTGGTCATTCAGGAGAGCATGTCGCTGACCCAAGAAACAGTCTACTGAATGGCAGTCTACACTGTTTATTATTTTTTGGACTTTAATATTAATGTTAGGGGTTTTACGTGCCAAAACCATGATATCACGCGGTATTGGGAGCACTTCAGAAATTTCGGCCATCCGGCGTTCTTTAACTTCCACTGACATCGCACAGGCCTCTAGCATATTGCCTCCATTGAAATGCGACTACCGCGACCGGGTTCGAAACCGCGACCCTCGGGCCAGCATCCAACCACCGTAACCACTGTACCACCGCGGCGGCTTTTTTTTCTTTTTTGGAGTTTTTTTTTCTTGAATTCACACCACAATATTATTACATCATACTTTTTTCAGTTAACTGCCAGGTTTGAGCTATTCTTTATTTTTTTTTCTGGGGAAGAGACATGCGTTCAACGTGCATTACAGACAATATAAACCTATAAGTACTGCTAATGTTTTTAATAATGTGTAACACCTCTTGTATATCATAACTCTCATTGCACCTTTGCACGGCTCTACAGGAAATTCCTTCTTTTTTCGATCAAATTGTTGTGCAAATATTTAGGGATTATTACAGCTTCACAGTTTCTTCACCTATAGCCTTCTTACTTGAGGGCTGCCTTATTCAGAAATTCCACAGTGCCATGTCGGCTCACCCAGTGAGGACGTCACAAGAGAGATCTGGTACGCAATGCTACTGACTGGCTCGCATAATTTGGTCAAACATTGCACAAGAACAAACACACGCGGCAATTGACCGTCAATTGCTACCCATAATAGACGACATCACACGCATCCGCTTGAAAAGGAGAAAAAGAGAATAGGTGAGGATGGAGATAAAACCAAGGAAAAGAGAACGAGACGCCTGTTCGGAGCGAAGGTGGTCTAAATTTAAGTCAGAAGGTCACATGCCCTCCCTCTCGAGGAAGCTTGTTTGGAGAGCGAGAGAGTACCTACGTAACAGGTGCACGCCTACGTAATATGCGCTCTTCGAAACTTCACCGACCCTAGTCCGTGAATTCGGATCTTGATCCAATGCGGAACCGCAGTGCTTTCGCCGCGAAGCAAAATAAAGACAAAAAAAAAAAGAAAAAGGCGGGGGCTCATCGCATGAACGTGACGCAGCTCTTGCGGACGCTTAGCCGTGGCGAAGGGAGAGACCGCCTCACTGACAGTGCAGGCTTGCCTTTTGGAAGAATCTAACAGCGCAGCTTAATTCCTTCTAACGTGCCTATTAACGAACTGATCGGAAAAATTCTTTCGAAAATAATTGTTCCTCTACGGCACTTTACAAATGTTGTTATGTAATCAGTACTTGCAATTGTGCCTATTGAGGGGTCATTTAAATCTAGCTAAATACGTGTCATACTTATGTCCTCCCCACAGCGCCAATTTTGCGGAGCACAGGGCACGCTATACCATGTGGTAGGGGGGTGTACACAGTCACCTATAAGTGCATCTAATCCATACCACACGCCTGAGCTTTGGGAGCGAGCCTTAGCCAGCCACACCCTCGAAGACCAGCGCCAGCTGGATAGCGAGGGCTGTCGACGCGGCGAAAGCCTATGGTTTCCTGGAATGGGGAGACCACCCCAAAGACGATGCCTAAATTAAAACAAAATAAAGATGTTTATTCTCTCTCTCTGTGCTGACTTTTGTCATCACCATATTTCCACCGACATGCATCATTCATCTCTGTCGTCCCCGTTACATCACCGCGTCGGCGTCACAAGCTGTGCATCTACATATTTGTTTGCATTTCAGCATACCTTTGTGAGTGGTGTAGCGCACGAGCATGAAATTGTGAGAGGCGAAGTTCAAATGTGTTGTGGACAAGCTTAAAAACTACATTCGATTGCAATAATCTTTAGGAGCATAACCAGACGAGGATGGTGAAGAAGACCGGAGACACACGCAAAAAAAAGACACTTTAGCGAATTAGACTACGCTTTGCGTAGGTTGTAATTAAACACATTTTTACGCATCGCGGTTAGTTGCACAGAATTTAAATGGCCGTTGGACTAAAGCTTCGCTTCACGAAAATTCCATTGCTTGCGATGGATCTGCACGTTTTTCTTTTTAAATTCTTCTTTATTGTTCATTTGTGAGGCCATGTGTATTTCTTACGCCACAAAAACACCATATCATAACCATGATAACAATAATCATATTCACCGTCGTATTTGAACAAAAAGATATTCTTGCCTGCGCAATATATTTGGGTTTTCAGGATAGCCGGTCGCAGGAGGCTTACTTTCGCACTGTTTGCAATTATAATAAAAATAACATGCCCTGAATACAGCAAGAATTTACGCCATTTATTAGATAAAAATGCTGTGATTCTGTGCTTAGCGCAGCGTGTAGCGTACTAGTGCACGCTGTATAATTCTGATAGCTTATAACGCCCTGTTTATTCGAGATGACGTGGCTACTGATTATTGCGTAATTTCGGCAAAACCATAAACTTAAGTTTTCCATGTTTCGAGAGCTGTCACACGTAAAACCAAGGTAATTTTTTAAGTCCCTCTCGCAGATCTTCATTAGATTTGCGTAACAACTCCCAACGACCTTAAACCTTGAAGAGTGTCCCATGATATCTTATTAAAAGATATGAAATGCAATGCTTTTTAGGCACATATCAAGTATATGTGTATTAGACCTTGGAAACAATCTACCAGAACTCACTAGGGCTGCACTATTGTTCTTGCTGCAGTATCAGCATTTCCGGAGGTATCTTATGTAATAATTCTTTTTCTCTCTCTCCCCCAGATGTGGCGAGTGCGGCGCGGCGACGAGGCCTTGTAACCACTCCGCGAGCATTTCGGCCGGCCGCGTTTTGCAGCCCCACAGTGGAACAAAACTGACATTAAAGGTGGCGCTCGCATCACCGCCGAGTGGAACGTATGTACAAATAATCGTTGTACACGCAATAAAATTAAGCCGCGTATGCATACTAACACATATTTTTACGTCTCTCTCATGCGAAATTTTCACGCTTTTCAGCTTATCTAACCTGCTTCCTTTCGCAGGGCGCCTCCACCGGAAGCTGCCGATGTCAAACTCCTCTTTGTGCCATTTCGTTTTGTTCTCTTTAGTGACCAAAGTTTAAAATTGTCGCGATATCGAGTTAGAAGAACGAGGTCTGGGGAACTACGGAATGAGGTCACATTACACTGGCTCCCCGTCGCAGAACACACAGGATGATGCGCTGACGAAATACCAATAAAGTTAACCATCGACTTCGCTTCCTCTACATTAATGGTCTCTTTATTCAACGTCAGATACCTCAGCAGCGGTACAGTGCTTTTTGGTACGAAAGCTCTCTCTTAAAATTGAACAAGTTGGCGAGAATTTCAGAAAAACCGTCTTACGCTGAATATATAGAAATCGGCTTTGCCCTGTAGGAAAAACCGCGTGCAACTCGGACTCAGATCCACGTTGCCACATTAGAGGAGGAGGAGGGTGAAGAGGATATTGTGGGTTGCAGGCAGATCTAGCCTTGCGAGATATGCAGGCAATCGCCCAGCCCGGTTTCCTCCTTTCAGGTTATGCTGAAAGCATCATTTTTTAGAGCGAAGCGCGGGAAGACGAACATGATGGTGGCCGGCCCTTGAGCTGTCTCGTGTATAGGAGCACTGTGCCGGGCCAAATTAGGGACCGAGCATGCAGGGAGCTCCCGCAGTGGGTCGCGAGAAATCAGTGCTTGAAACGACAGCAGAGTGTCCCACCGTACTGTTTCCAACTTTATTAACACCACTAACCCACCGCTTTTCTAAAATATTAGAGGCCCTTGCACGTACTGTGCGATGTCAGTGCACGTTAAAGATGGTGGAAATTTCCGGAGCCCTCCATTACAGCGTGTATCATAGGCTGAGCCGCTTTGGGGCGTTAAACCCCGTAAACCAGCCATTTACTGCTGAACACCCGTTTTTTCCTTTTTTTTTTTCTAGTAGCTGTTTGCCAACTATCCCAAGACACATTAAAAAAAAAACGCACTTAAATGGCTAGCCGCTGCTGTTGTTCCAATCAGAAGTCAACTGCTGACATCCTTTACAGCTATACGTTTAATAGCGAAGCTGTTCTAGCTTAGTCAAGGCTTTAATGTTCGGGGTTGTGGTAGCGGTGATCACGTGGCCTCGCAGTGTGGCGAGTGAGACTCGGTGTGAGTGATTCTTTATTTCATTAAACAGGAAAGAACGAGGAAGAAGGTAGGAAACAGGGAGGAGTGCACGTAACTGTCTCTCAGTGAGGAGGGGAGGGCTGCGTGTGCTGCGAGAGGCGAGGGCGGAGGATGTCGTGGGGTGAACCTTCGAGAAGCGCGCCAAGATGGGGTGACGGTGAGGCGCAATGGAGTGTAATATAGCGTGTCAGTATCAGTGTTCAGGAGTTTGCGCTTTCAAGATGGCGAACATTGCTCATTCTCCCGATGAAGAAGCCGCCCGACGTGAGTGTCCGCGAGAGCTGACGCGAGAACGGGCATGTCGTCGCCGAGCCAACCGCGATGTTCGTGCAAGAGAGGCCGGCCGAAGCTCAACGACAACGAATGGAAGACTTAAAAAAAAACGTAGAAATACGATATAGCCTGATGAAGGATGGGCATAAGCTTCGCTGTTTCGACAGTGTTCGCGAAGTGGAGCGGGCTGGATTTTTGTTTCTAGCAATGAACCCGTACTCGTGTCCACAATCGAGCGACGAGGAATGTGCACTGTAAATCTGCTAAAATAGGGCCAACATAGCTGATCTGGACGCGTTTTTTTATCATCATGTAACCTAAGATTTCTCTCCGTATATAGCTTAGACAGTTTTGAGCGGAGCCGCCCCGCTCCTTGCTCTTTCTTCTTCTTCTTCTTCTTCTTCTTCTTCTTCTTCTTCAGTGGTTATTCAGGAAAGGAAAAAGGCACCTAATTTCTGTCTGCCTATAGGCGACACGGCGCAGTGCCTTGTAGGGGTGGGGGGTAAGGAGGGAATAAAAGAATAGTACACTGGATGTTCACCACCCGTGCCAAGGTTGGCGAAGGGAGAGGGTGAATAGCTGCACATTGGACGGCCATTCATCAGAGCGATTCGCCTTCGCGGCGCCGGTGGCAGGCACGTCCGACGGGCGATGTTTACGACCCCGGCTTACCCTTACAGGAACAGGTGAAACGCCAGGTTTCCGCAGTAACACGTGCGGCTTCGCCAGAGTGGTCACACAAGAAGGCCTGCATCGCGCTTGTTTACCTTTGCTCTGACGCGGGGGCAGAGTACTGATATCCTGTTGGAGATGGAGTAAAAAATAGAAATCAAAGTAGTGCGTATAGAATGATCTTGGCTTGAGCCGGTGAATAATAAAGACGATGAAATTTACGAGCATCTCCGGCCACGTTCCTATTTTTTTTTTGGCCCTTCTTTTTAGTAGGTATAAGATAAACTATCGCTGTACTTTTACTTAGTTTATTGTTAACCACGTTCAGAGAAGCCTAGTCACTATTACAACCTTGACTTCATTTCTTTGAAGCAAAGTTGTCTTGTACTCATTTGCATACACATACAATGAATGAGGCTGGATAGAGTGCCATGCTAACAAGGCGTGCGGATTCTGGAAAACGATAATTAAATACACAATACCAGCTATCAAGAAACCGGCAGTGTAACAGTAGCTACACGTGGAACATAGCCGTGAAAAATGTTGAAAGAGCAGTGTTTGTATACCTGTGTTGAAGGAATTTCCAAATGAGTATAGAAATCGGCAGAGACACAGAGGGAAAACTGGTTTATGCTGATAACGAAACAAATAAGCAGATAAAATAGCTACTTGTGCTAAAGAAAATAGCTCGAAAGTTTAAGTACCAATGAAAAGAAAGACGCAGGTAAGAAGATGCCCGCGTAATTCTTGCTCGTGTGTCTCCCTCATATGCCTCCAGTAGGAGTACCCATAGTTTATCAACATATTTAAGGACTACGTTCGTAGGCTTGTTTTGCTTGCGTTGGTTAATGCAGGCAAGCTGTACCGCAGGAAGCCGAGAAAAAGTACCAGGCACTCCGGATTTGCCTAGGCTTGCCTCGTAGTGCATCGACGGCGGCTTCTATAGCGATCGCCGGAGACCATCTCATCAAGACACACATTGACGTTGAAACACTCAGGACACATATAAGGCATCTGGCTCGGACTCCTCGCCACCACCTAGCCTCTTTACCAGCAGACAGACCACGCGCATCTTTTTGCCAAACGGTAACCGCGTATCGCGAGTCTTTACCAATATGCTTCATGCCCGCCGCGACACCTTCGATTCCTCCGTGGTGCCTGAAACAGCCCAACATCAGCCTAACAATACGTGGCATCCAGAAAAAAGCGGATATGTCGTCACCTGCCCTTAAACAGCTCGCTTTACTACTGCTATATGAGAAGTACCAAGGCTATGTACACGTATACACTGACGGATCCGTTTTGCCAAACAGCTCAACTGCAGCAGTTGTGATACCGATTAAAGCCACAACAATAAAATTCAAGACCTCCCACCTTACGACATCGACGGCAGCGGAGCTCGCAGCGCTTCGTGTCGCATTACATTTCATAAGTGATGAACGGGCACAAAAATGGACTATGTTCAGTGACTCCAAGGCGGCACTACAGTCTCTTCTGTCACCTTTACGACGCGGCCCGCACGAACAACTTGTATTTGAGATTGCAGAAGAGACGCACCATTTAACTGAGAAAGGGCATGAAATAACTTTTCAGTGGCTTCCAAGCCACTGTGGCATTATCGGCAATGAACGGGCCGATCAAGCTGCCCGTGCCGCCCATACTGAAAACGATCAACTCTTAATACCGCTCTCCAGAACTGACGCTGCACGGAAGCTCCGCGTGCTTGCTCGCCAACTCACCACGTCGCAGTGGAACGAGCTACGCTTCCAGCACGCACGACTATATGCCCTAGACCCAACTCTCAGCCTTCGAATTCCCCCAGGACTTCGTCGAGGTGACGCTACCCTTCTGTGCAGGTTATGCTTGGGTGTCGCATTTACCTGTGCGTACGCGTTCCGCATAGGAATGGCCGACACCGCAGCTTGTGACCACTGCGGAAGTGATGAAACAATTAAGCATATTCTGTGCGACTGTCCACAGTACTGTTCGCAGAGACAGTCGCTTTGCAACGCGCTTGACAAATTGGACGACCGAACTCTTTCGGAAGAAAGAATCCTGCGCCACCGACAGGACTTTACGTCTCGGAAGAAGGCTGTGCAGGCGCTAATGCGCTTTCTGCGTTCAACCGGGCTATCAGAACGGCTGTGATAGGAAGTCCTGCATGTGTGTGCATGTGTGCATGTTTTGTTTTGTTTTTATTTTATCTCCCTCTCTCTCTGTCCTCTATCCGACCCCTATATCCCCACCCCTGTGCAGGGTAGCAAACCGGTCGCTCGCACCAGGTTAACCTCCCTGCCTCTTCCTTTTCATCTATTTCTCTCTACTACTTAGAAGACAGAGCGAAATAGACTGATATGACATACACTAACAGGACAAGTGCTGAACCGCCAATTGAACGTTCAGCCACAACTACGATGAATGTTATGGAAATATTGTAGTGCATTACAAGAAAATTCATGCCGCATTCAAGCAACAAGTCACGCTTTGAGCAGCGTTCTCTTTTTAGTGATTTACACTAGTCCACGTGAGTTTAATTTTTTTTTCAACTGGATTTCCCCGCCACCTTCACCCCTTCGGCGCACCTGTTTTCACCTGTAGCTAAACGTCAGCCTACCCACTGCTCTCGAGCTATCAACACGCGTATTTCTCCCCTCTGCCATACCAACCTGTCAGAACATAATCAAAATGCTTCGGCCGGGGAAATCACTTTTGTTCACGTGTTCAGAAAAATTGCTTTCTAGGCAAAGAAAAAAAAAGAAAAAAGAATTCGGATAAATATATGCAAATGCACTCTGTGTAGTAAGTGAGCCTGTGCACAGACCACACATGCTTTGACGACGCGACCAAATACCACCGATGCGTTGACATTCGGCACATCGGTCCTCCATAAGGAGCCTTGTCGGCCGTATTAAAGGGTCGTTGTAGCCAAGTGGTGGTACATGTTTCCTTCGGTGCACAGCGCGGACTGACAAAGCGATGGACGCACCCGGGCGTACTCAGGTTAAGCAGGCCGAGGAGGTTGTCAGGACAAACACGGGCTCGCTATCAAGCAGGCGGCGCGGCTCGCATCGGTGCAAGACGAGTATCGTGTTTGAGAGGCGCCCGGCCTGTCAAGAGGTGTTGCGAGCCGGCGGAGCGGAGGGGAGCGCGGCGACGCGCCGGGAACAGCCGCAACGTTCCGCCCCCCTCGTCCATCTTCCACCTGTGGACGCGCCGCTAGGAACCGTTTAAAAATAAAGGCGGGCCTCCCGACAGAACAACAAACGGCCGGACCCGGCAGCCATCTGGGCGGCTCGCTGCAGTGACGGCCCGCGCTGCTGAGGAAACGGGCTGGCGCGCTTCCTGCCGCCCCTCGCTCAGTGACCGACGGATCCGTTTTGCGTAAAAACCACGAACTTTGTATCTTCGGCCGCCGAGCCGACACGCACTCCCCATCGCCGCCGTGCGGCGAAGGCAGCGAGGCTCTCTTCGCGCCGGAGTGAATAAACTTGGCGGCTGCGCGCGTACGCGCCGCCGCGCTGTTTACCGCTTCTTTGTTTCTCTTGCGTGGTATGAGCAAACGTGCTTCCATACGCCGGCGATTAAAAAAGGAAAACAAGACCTCGTGGTTAGCGAGCTTAAATTACGCGTCATGCACGCAGCAACTGTCTGCAAGTATGCACAAGGTGGCGCGTGACATTGTAATTGTGAACGGAAATATATCCAAGAATGGTTGCTTGCTGGGCTATAGTTGGTTCATCGAAACGTATGTAACAGTGCGGAAAACTGGAAAGGACGACGACAGAGACAGAGTGTGAAGAGCGCTGACTTCCAACTGTTTATTCGGCTGACGATGCCAGGTGTATGTAAATATGTTGTTCTATTTTCGTGTGTGCGCGTGTGAAGCAGGGTTGCTTGTGATAGCTACTTTGCACCGAATTGGCTACTTTGCGACCCCGTCTGACGGAGAAGGTTTCAGATTGGCTCCATGGCTACGTTCTGGCTACATTGAACTTCTATTTTGGCGCGCTTGATAGCTATTTTTCTTGTTATTTACAAATAAAGAACACTCCTAACTTTTCTGTCGTGTCAACTGATACGCGCGCATGTCCTCCTTCCGCCAGCGGGGTGTTGAGCGACGAGGCACATTAAGGCAACACGCGTCGCGCCTGCAAAGACGGGGTGACCAAGTGACGTGCATGTTGGCAAACGCGTGGCTAGCACACTGCATGGCATCTATAGGGAACCCAAGCTCAAGTTTGGGCGCGACGCTCGCGCGGTCGAGCTATGCGTTACTGGGGGCAGACGCTTCCTGCGAAGGCGGTTTGTCGCCGGATTTGGCAGCGACGGCGGCAAGGACACGTGCGCGCATGCGCTCTTCACGCGGCCCGGAGCACTGCTAGTCCGCAATGGTGACATTGCGACGCACCACAGATGCAATCTGAGAGCTCTGCGCGTGCGGGGAAGCGGGGGCGGCAGTGTTGTGGTGAAATGAGACGCTCCGTGGATATTCCTAGTTACGGTAAGTGCTTTGGGCCTCTAACGTTGCTTTGGAAACCTATGCTGACGCTGCGCGCCAGTTTTTAATGCTGATGCACGGCGCGTGCTCTCGTGTGAACTTGACAAAAACGGAGGTCAGCGACAAAACGTAGCTGGATTGTTCATCTTCAACCAGATCTCATACCACTAGAAGCTCGTCTGGTGGTACGGTAAATATGCTAATCAATTTCGGTCTGCAGCTTCAAGGAAAAGCTGCTTCAACGTTTAATGTCCCTACTGACTTAATGGCTGGAATGTTACAAAGTTACTCTGCATATGGGAAGAGCTCTACCTATTCAACATAAACCATACGCAGGCGCACTAAACTTGCAAAGCTTTATACATTTATTTGCAACTTCTTGCGGCTTGAAGACCAAGCAAGAGGAGAAAAAAGTGCGCTCTTATTTCCATGTTTTTAAATGCGAAGCATTTCTTAGCGAACCCTAGGCGCTTTGAACGCGTTTCTATCTATCTATCTATCTATCTATCTATCTATCTATCTATCTATCTATCTATCTATCTATCTATCTATCTATCTATCTATCTATCTATCTATCTATCTATCTATCTATCTATCTATCTATCTATCTATCTATCTATCTATCTATCTATCTATCTATCTATCTATCTATCTATCTATCTATCTATCTATCTATCTATCTATCTATCTATCTATCTATCTATCTATCTATCTATCTATCTATCTATCTATCTATCTATCTATCTATCTATCTATCTATCTATCTATCTATCTATCTATCTATCTATCTATCTATCTATCTATCTATCTATCTATCTATCTATCTATGCCCGTAGCCAGGAGGGGGGGGGGGGAGCTACACAGACGTGAGTGGTCTGTGAGGCACCCCATTCGGTCTCCATGTGTTAAAACATAACCGTGGAACAAAAACTGTATATTTCAGAATCGGCGTCTAGATTTCATTCATTCTGCAGATCACTGTCGATATGTTTCACGAAAACTGACGTCAAATTCTCTTCAGAAATGACCCATATATGAGATATGGGAAAAGCCTTTCAAATGGAACCGTAGCGAACATTTCCTTCAAACTCACTCCCATCCTTCGGCTTGTCGGGAGACTAAATTTTGTGACTGCGGCCCGCTAGCTGAGTTTGACACCCGTGGTCTATGACATTAAATCAGCTTTTAACTTTTCCGTCGCAAAATCGTGTCGTGTGGATTCAAGAAGGAGGTGTTTCAAGCGACTGATTTCGCTGAAATGTAGCTTGATTTTTTACAGACAGGAAAGCCACGCCAAGCGTTGTCCAATCATTTCTCGAAGCTTCGCAGTGCTGGCGACGAGGGCACATGCGCAAACGTGAGAAGAATGCCACGGGGAACCCACGACGACGACAGCTGGCCACACTGTTAACCCTGTGACCCTGTCAGCACTGCACGAACATGGTTTCGGAATGTTTCTGAGCAGACGACATAGCGGTGGTCTCGAAATTCTTGACGTTACGGTCGCTCGTGAATCCATGCAGAACGGCTTAAACGCGTCATGTCATGGTACGTTTAAGCAGTCCTGCATGGATGTCCCATTCAAAACCTGAAGGATAGAGAAAAAAATACGTCACCAGAAATGCGAAGTGATAGCTTCAGTTATATAGAAGCTCTCGTACAATCCAAAAAGCACTAGGGACGGTGTATCATTAAGGGGAACTATGCGAAAGGGGACGCTGTCCTTACTTTTACAAGATGAGTACTCACATTTCTTTATTTTTACAGAAATCTCTCCTTCAAACTGCCATCATTAGCCTATTCGAGCATGCCTCATTTTAGGCTGCAGCGACAATCACGGGCTAAGTTTCTTTCTTGCGCAACAGGGGACAAAGGTGGCACGTCCACACAGAGTGGTCACACGCTAAATGTATACTAGCTTGCTACTAATAATCTCACTACAACGAAAAGTTGTGGGACTTCCAGAGGAGCTTGGCCCCGCACTGAAACAATTGCAAAACTCTGGAAACGGAACTGCATTGCGCACACATTGGACTTAATCACAGCTCAAGAACAGCTGGCTAGTTTTCGAGGTTGAATGCAATAAAATTCATTCGTGCGTCCTCACGAGCCAACATACTGAAGGAGTATTGACGTTATATCTTATAGATCATTTATTTATTTATTTTTTTTTGGGGGGGGGGGGGGTTGCACCACCAAGCAACATAAACCGTTACGCAGCATGTTTAGAAAGGTTTGCCTATGCACGTCTTGCTTGTTCTTGCATCGACGATAGCATGAGGCATGTAATGTAACCGAATGCTCGTATGCAGCAACAACACAGGCACACGACCTGCGTTGCAACGTCACTTTTGCCAAGACGTGCATGCTCAGAGCAAGAGGACGCGCCTAGTAGACGAGGACCGAAGCACAAGCCGCCTAATTTCTTTCAATCTTGCGCCGTGGCACAAGATTGAAAGAGTCAGTGTAGCCAAGGCGCATTGGAAGCGCAGCAACTGGTGTGGTCTGGCGTAAACGCACGAAGGGTGTTCGCAGCAACACGTCTTTCGCTTCCGTCGCCTAGCAGACGCGCTGGAGTCTGCGAGAGCCTGTTGTCCAACAGTACTTCGGGGAATAAAGCCACGTTGGCTTCGTGGCAACGCCGACGAACCGTGAGCGTGATGTGCTTTGTCTTATACTCCTTAACTATGTCACAAATTTTTGTGTAGATTTTCATTTGCGCGGGGTTTATTCGGTCTTTTTTGATGATTCCTGTGAATGCTTCTAGAAGTGGCCCACTAGAATCTCCTCGCCGGAAGCAAAAACGAAAAAAGAAGGGATATAGCAACAATGGTACCCAGACGAACCTGTCTGGATGTTACAAACGCAAGCTCACTACGCCGAATGTCATGTAGCGGCGGAAATTCGTGGCGTATGAGCGTAACAATAAATACTCGCAAAATCAATGCTGAACACATTAAAAGAAAACGAGGGTGTTACTCGTGTTTCTGTTATACTGGCTGAAAGAATGCTTTTTTTTTGGGGGGGGGGGGATTTTTTCACCATCCTATGTGACTATCGTTTACTTGCCTGTCATGCAGATAATAGCTATAGCCTCTCTACAGGCGAGTGAAACAAGCCAACATCGTGTGGCACGCGCGCCAGGGATGTAGCAACGTCTATCACTGGCAGCGCGCGAGACGTCGCAGCCCACGACGGGACACTCGGCGCGTCTGCATAGGCGCCCGAGTTGCGTAGACAGCACGAGGTTCGAAAATAACGAGACGAATGTTTTCATCACCTCGGTGCGCCTCTTGTCCCACGCCTTTCTTTCCAGAGCGTGGCTCCTTCAATTAGGGGCCGGGCCTCGCGCGGTTCAAGGACCAGCTGGCCGTCAGCCACCACCGCGCAGGACAAAAAAGGTGCGCGTGCGCGGAGCGGTCGGTGAAAAACAAAGTCGGCGAGGCGCGCGCGAAAAACACTCTCGAGTCTTTCGTGCACAGACGGAGAGGCGATTCTCCGCCGGTCACTGAAGGCAAGCGAAGGCAATGCAGCAGCTACTGCAGCACAAGGTGGCGGCAGTGGTGGCGGAATCGAGTTTCTCTCAGCCCGCCGGTGCTTCTGCCATTTAAATAAACAAACCGTGCCGCCGCACAACAAACCGCGAACCGCCCGAAATGAGCGCCTCGCGACGGTGCGCAAAAGTTGTGGCCATTCTGCGGAGCTCGGCAAGCGGTGGTCGCAGAAAGGCAGCAGCTCCCGCTGCCCCCTTTTACTACTTGGGGCGCTTGCGAGCGCTCTTCCCCGGGCGCACACCTGGACCGGCAGCTTTTCGCCGCCGTCTCCGAACGCAGTGCGGGGTGGCAGCCTAGGCGCAGCCGCGATCGTTATTAAATGTACGCAATACCGCATAATTAAGGAACGCGCTCGAAAAGAACCGTGCCACCGCCCGGCAAGCCCCTGCTCTCGCTCTGAGAAAAGCAAAAAGCACAGCTCCTTCTCGCGTGTTAATATGAGGTCCATCCCCGCACAGCAGCCCGTTTCCCAACAATTGAAGACGGCGAACGCAATTTGGCCGCCGTTGGCTTGGTGGCGGCCGCTCTTCCCCGCGCGCGGTAACTTTTAATCGCCGCAAAAGGACGCCAAACCTGAGCAGTCGCGAAACCCGGCATCTTTTTCCTCTTTAGTCGGGAAAACGTTTCCCCTCCGCTGCCAGCAGACACCGCCTCACAACGCGATGGCCGAGACGGATGAACGCCGACCGACGCCGGGAAGATATGCGCCGGAGGAAGCCGCGTGTCGATAAGAAAATTGCGGGGAGGATCGTGTTAGCAAAGACATACGGGTGTATGGTTCTGTTGGAGGCAGTGAGCGCTTCGTTCTCGGGTGCTGGACCCGCTACATGTTTCGCGCTCGCGTGACGCGCCTGCCACGGGACGCAGGCGGCATACATTGCGCCGCCGTGGCTGTGCGCGCGTCTGTCGCAGCATTTCTAGCTAAGGCGCTGCGGTCTGACTGACAGTCGAAAACATATCTTGTTGCCGGCGATCAGTTTTAAAAACGATAAAAGACGAAACAGCGTGGAACGATCCGCAGGATCGCTTGACGTTGTCACATGCTATTGATAAGGACAACTGCTGTTAGCACTTGCCTTTATTTATAGGAAACGTACTCTTGAGTAACCAAAGCTTGTTTTTGTGCGCCGCAGAGGCCACTAAACCAATACAATGCTGTGTGACGCAAGCGCACTCTTGGAAGCCAAGTAGAGCTTATAGGGTTGCCCTTGAATAGCTGAATATAAACTAGAGATTAGGTGACTGTCGTCGATTAATATGAAGGACTGCGCTACGGACTTTTCAGTCCTCATCGATCACGTGACGTGCATGGTTGATCACGTGGCCAATAAAAATAAAATAGAGAATATGACAGGTGAATTTTTCGTTGTTCCCACCACATGTTTAGCTATTATTCAGAAATTGGAAACTGTGAATGAGCACCTCTTTTACGGTTTTCTTATGCAATACTTTTCGTCCAACTTGGTCACTCGCAGTGAACTGTCCTTGAATGTCCACTGGCTCTTGCAAAACATTCTCATAACATCTCACGAGCCAGTCATGCACTTCGAAAAGAGCATTTTTATATTTTACACAAATGTAACGCAGTTTTTTTAAAAGAGCGAAGTGATCCAGAGTAGCGTTTTGAAAGCCACAATACACAGCAACGATATAGATATTCTTTGCGGGCGAGAACCCCGACGTCACTTTGAGGCACGCCACTGTGCATGGCGACTTTGGATTAATTTTTGCTACCGGTGGTTGTTTAACGCAGTACAATATCTAAATACAAAAGCGTTCCTAAATTTCAGCCTCACTTAAAATGAAAACACCACGGCCTAGTGGGTTCAAACCGGTGACCTCGTGCTGAGCAGCGCAACGTAATAGCCGCTAAACCATCACGGCCGGTACAGTGACGTTCAATTTAAATCGTTGTTGTCGATGCAAAGACGCGCATCGAACCAGAAGAAATATCCGTTTCCGCAGAACGCGTCCCGCAGCCAGATTATTCGCCGAAATCCAATTTTGCTCTTTCAAACCTTTCGCCGCGCGGTATTCCCTTTCATACCAAGTATAGGGCCAGACGAAGAAGGTGGGAAGCGTTGCCGTCGCGAAATTGCGAGCGTCTTGTAAAGTGTCAAGAAAAAGGCAGAAAAGTAAAGACCGAAGAGCTACAGAGGCAAAGGTGGCATTTCGCGAAAATGCGCGAGCATTGATGCATAAATGGAACGCCACAGAGAGATCACGCCCTCTTGCGGTGGTGCGAAGGAATAAAAGAAAGAAATCAAACAGTGAATCGCGAAAGAAACGACGCAAGAGAAAAAGAAAGAGAGACGCGAACTCTAACCAGAGCAATATCGTTACTCCCGGGCTTTCATTTTTCACCCTTTCGCGATCCGTGTTTCTTTGGGGAAGCAGCTTTCCCAAAACACACACACTCATCTCGATGTCCCCGCGTGCCCTTTTCCTTTCATACTTTTCTGTCGCTTCGATTACGCTTGCGCGCAACAAGCGTCCCGCCGCGCACGCGCACTCTTCTTATACGCGCTTGTTGTCGTTGACCCGAACGTCTCGCGCCGAAGGGGGGGGGGGGCGCCGCCTGGAAATTTACATTTTAATCCGGCCTCCTCCACGTGCGAGCGCAGTGCGTGATGTAATAATAAGGTAAAACGGAACCTCCATTCCTCGCTTGAGCCTGGTAGCCGATTCAGAAAAAGAAATATAAATAAAAAGCGAAAAGAGAAAAGAAGGACGGATTGAAGAGAAGCAGCGGTGCACAGCGGTGAAATCTCGGACAAGGCGGTGGGAGGAGAGACCTCCGCCCCTGTAAAGCCGCAGTAAAAACGGATCAGCGCCCCCCGGCAGGCTCAACAAGTTCGAAGGGAGCAAAATCGAAAGGGTGATGACATGACGTGGCTTTCAATAAATGGTCCCGCTCTTCACAGATGCTCTTGTTGGCCCAGGCACACATCGTGAGGAGGAAGAGACGTTAAAAAAGAAAGAAAAAACAGAACGGCTTGCACGTCGCAATCGTCGACATAAGTTCGCTCTCTCTTTTTTTCCTCTCGTGCGAGGCTTATATTCGGTAGCTGTTTCTTTTTTATTCGTGTTTTATTACTCTTTGCATAAGTTTCTCGGCGACGAACTTTCGACCAGGATTTTGAATTCAACTCGAAAGAGTATGCAAATAAGCAAGGCAATACGAGGCTTTGCATCGTCACCTTTGGCGCCTGAGCATATTTCTCAGGGCCTCGTCGCTGCTATCTGCAGAGCCGGAATGCCAAGTGCGGCTTTTTTCTTTCTTTTTTACTATATTTATAATTCGGACAGTCAAGTCTCGCTTACATTAAAATTAACGCGCTGGTTACCATTCGAAAGAAGTCTGGAATGCAGTCAGCTGGAAAGGATTAAGATATGAACAGGAAAACCCGCGTATTTTTTTTTCTTTCTCTTTAAAGACCCTTATACTCATTGATTATTTGGAGCACTCGCATGTTTCAAGAAGCTTAAATACAGATTCAAAAAGTACGCCAACGAAACGGACTCGTCCCTAAGGGTTTTAACAAAACCTTTACCGCTAAGCTAAGAACTTGAAGCGGATTAAATTGCTTAAGTATTTGACTGTGTGCAGTAAACTGCCGCCTGCCCTCGTATAAAACAAGTGCAAGGATAGTCCCCGTACGACACTGGTACCTGCGTTAAATTTTAGGCGCTCTCTCTTAAAATCGCCGTAAAGCGGCCATAAAGAAGCCGTAATTTTAAGTGCTAGGTTCGAACAATACGGCCCGAGGAAATATCCCATATAATAGCAGTAGCTCTGTCGCACAAAGAAAGAAATAAAGACAAAAAAGCGAAAGACGTGGTTGCTCGTTATCTCCGTAGAGTCCCGTATTGCAACGGCATGAATCAATAGAAGCGACGACCGAGATCGCTGTTCTCGTACGGGGGTCCCAGCCAGCGCTTGAGGTGAAGTCCAGATACGCCGCTAAGTGTGCGGACTAAAAGCAGCACTGTGGAGGCGCTCCAGGGCGCACACTTTGACTAAATTGGTTCTTCTGGCGCGGCAGAAGGTCATGCAGTACAACGCAGTGGCTCGAAATCACTATATGTAACCTCGTTTCGTATACCACATATTTTGGCATTAAGCCTGAAACTTGAAGAATGCTGCATTGAAAGTTAGAGGTGCTCAAATGGCTTAAAGAGAAAGGCGTCGCATAGAACAGGTTGCATTCTGTATCGTGTCTTTCTTTTTTATTCCGTCCTGTATAGTTTTATTCAGAAAGCCAGGGCTTGCTATGTGCGAAACTTGCTTTCGCCAAAATTCCGAACATGACAAAATGTTTTCGAATTAGTGCAAAAGAAGTATGTCCTTTAGCGACAAAGAAGCAAGACCATTTTTCTCAGCATTAGAACATTGCGTCCTTTGTGTGAGGTTGCATTTTTTTTTTTTTTTTGCAGCGGAGCTGTAAATGACACACCTGGTTGATTTTGTGGCGTCCGTCCATGAACAGAAAAGCCCATATGACCTCCTCCGAGCGAGCGATGACGCCACGTAAGGACACCACGTAAGGACGTCATCATTTAACGTAACACATCCCCAAAATTATTGGCGTCATCATGACGTCATCGTGACGTCACATGATCACGTCATCGATTGACGTTGCGGAGCGGTCACAGGTGGTCCGATCGCGGAGGCTGTGCAAGACCATATAAGGTGCAGAAACCCCCAGCGGAGCGGTACGCGTTTCGTACGTGTTTCGCCACGTTACTCGAGTCTAGGTGGTGCGTTGGCGCGGTCGTGAGACGCATTGTGAGAGCGGCCGAGGAGCATCGCGCTTACGAAGAACGCCGACGAGAGCAGAGACGATAGTGCGCCCGTCCGCTCCGCTGGTCCCCCACCTTCATAGACTGCAATAACCCCGAATTTTTTTTTTAAGCTTTGCCCCTTTTCTCCCAGTACAGAAGTTTCGAGAGTGGAATCTGCTGCCAGCCCAAATGCTAAGGTTACATTATTCGCCTGGTGGTCTCATTTTTAGCTAACATTTTTTTTTCCTTTGCAAGCAGCGGCCTTTTAATGTGTGCACCGTCACTGCTATAAGAAGTGTGCGGCCTTGACTGTTGTCGCTGTGAAATTGTATTACTTACATGGCACATGTACGTAACATGACAGAACAGAAAGGTCCCGAATCCAAAAAGTATTGCGAGCCACGTGAAAATTTTAAGCCTAGAGAAGAAGCCAAGGAAATACTGGTGGACATTCCTTTGACAAGAGGTGAAATACACGTATAAAAATAAAGTAACTGTAGTAACAGAAAAAGAGACTCGTTGAAAAGCACACCCACTGCCAAAGCCTCATTGGTGTCCGGAATTACGCGGCCCTTCACAATAGAATCGAGCCCAAACTTGTTAGGCTGCGGTGCTTTTCCAGTCTCACTAATGAGATGACATCATGAGCATGCCGGATTAGTAATAGGGAGGATGGTGGAAACGCCGGAGCAGCAGCTCAAGGAATGACCTCTGCACAAAGGCCAAGGGAAAAAAATTGAGAGACACAGAGAGAAGCATGAAAACCTTGCCGGCACCCTTTCAAGAAATGGTGCTTTCTCACAATGACCCTTTGACAGAATGCCCACTGTTTGCAGAGGAAAGAGATAGGGAAAAAAAGAAGCGAGGATAAAAGATGAGTGAGAAAGAAACAAAAGGAAAAGAAAGGCATGCTCCAGAGGTTCTGGGTGAAAGCTAAGCGCGAGTCGTCCTTTGAGGTGAGAGCTCCGCGTGCCGGGCAGCGCGGAGAGGTGCCAGCCGACCACCGAGCGCTGTGGTGTCGGCCACTGGAAGCGGCGCGGCTGCTAGCGGAGCGGGCGACGTGAGAAGTGCAGACAATGGGGAGCTCGCCGGCGGGCGGACTCTCCCCGCAGCAGCGCGCCCCTAATTAGCGGCCCGGCAAGAAAAACAAGATCACGACCCCATCGGCCAGCCAGCCGCACGAGCTTTCGCTGTTGCTGCCGTTGCTGCTGCTTCTGATGCGCGAAACGCTGCAGCGCCTCCAAGCTCGGAGGGCACCCACAGCGAGGACGCCACATAATCGCGAAATGAAGTGAAGCAGGCTGTGTATGTGTGTGTATAGAGGCCGCGGGTCTCGGTAACGGGTCGTCACCGCGACGACAGCCTCGTAGAAAAAGAAAGAGAGCGGTCCTCGCACGAGGGCTCGGTGCTCCGGGGCAACGCGAGTGATGCACTCCCCCGACCCCTAATGAATTGGAAACCACACTAATTGTGTTGCCATTAAGTACCGGCTCAATGGCGAGGCTAACGGCTGCACCTCATCGTGGGATCGCTTGCAAATGCGGCCGTTGTGATTGGGTCGCGCGCCGCTGCCCCACTATGTTTGGCTCGGTTCGCGTAATGGCGTCACGCTTGGGTGGTCACAATAGAAGCAAAGTGCGAGCCGTTACGCCCCTACTTTCTTATCGTTTATCTTACAGCCCGGAACACGGCAGTATTCTGTTTTCAGGCATTTGCCGCGTGCCTCACACTTTTGCTTCAAAAAAGGCGCCGGCGCGAATCTTGAAGAGGGTCCGTCAGCGGTGGTAACGACAGGCACACGTCGTAACGCAAGACGACGTCGTCGAGTCGTTAACCGAGCAACAGAATGAGCGCGCCCCGACGTATTATGCATAATGCCGCCTATCCCGGTAGCAGGCGTTCTGGGTTAACTAGACACAATGACCATCTTTCTCACCGTGTGGTATTAAGCATCCTGGTACACTACATAGATTAGCCAACATCGTTATTGGTGATCGGACAAGACACCATTCGCTGAAACCAGCTCGAGTGCAAGATAACCATACACCTGGGCCACGTGGCACTAATTAGTACAGTATATGACTGTTACAAGCATTGGAGAAAAATTTCGTATTGTGGTGATGCGTCTAGAACATTCTATTTGTAATTGTGCGAATACACCTAACGAGTCTTTCCTCATTCATTCAGTCACTAAACTCTCGAGTATTATCTCAAAGCACTGCTGACAGACTAAATTTTCTTCAACGTTAAAGCGAAATTGCCGTCACTGCATGCGCCATTACACTCTGCACATCATACCCAAAAGGCCCGACTGGTTGCTAAGCTTTCTCAAAGGTTTGGCTATGCTTGAAGGCGCGGGCTTGATTCCAGGCACCAGCGGCCGCATTTAGGTGTAAGAAATTGAAGAAGGAAAAAAACAACAAAACCTGTGGACTTTTAGTGCACCTTAAAGAACATCAGGCAGTAAAAATTTATCCGGAGTCGGCCCACTACGGTGTGCGCCATAAGCATGAGTTATACCCCCAAACTTTTCGTTTAGCCAATGGAGTCCGGTATGGAACGTTACAGGAAAGAGGGGTTGAGCAGCACGCAAATTTTTGGACGTCTCGCGGTGGAGGGCGAGAGAAAAGAAGACAGAAATAATAACGCCAGTGTCATTGACCAGGTCTGTCAACTCCATCTCAGAGCGCAGGCTTCTGTGTCGCTGCGCCCGGACGCGGGCCGTGACTAGCTATCGGATGTTGGCTAACTTTCGCGGTAGCAGCGCGGCTCCCCGCGAAGCACAGCTTGCGGCCTGTCCACATCTGTGTTTTCGCTTCTGGATACGGCCGCGCGCCGGGCATGGCGTCGAAGTGGTCTAAATCAGGCCTCACGTTCTGCCCCAGCTCCCACGCTGTTTGGCTTCAGTTTGGTTAGGGGGCGCCAGTACAATGCTCCGCAGCAAGTAAAGATGGGTGGTGGGTGCGCGTGCGTGTTAAAGGAGTACTGACATGAATTTAAAAAATTTTCGGGTTGTTGCTCTAAATGAAAGCACGGGTGTCGAGAACACTAAAAAGAGTGTCGTGGTGCCTGGGGATGCATTGCATATATTTTTAATACCGCTTCTTTCAGCCAGCAGTTTCGGTTTCGGTTTAGAGAGAGCGGCTTCATAGTGACGTGTCAAGTCGGCCCGTGACGTCAAGGGCAGACTGCAACCCACGAAATATGCACCTGCTGTCCCTTGCTGTCAGTCGAACGTGGTTCATGATGAGTGAACTGTCGTCCAGTGCCTCCGACAGCGATTTCTGTGATTTAGGCCGCATGCAGAACCCAGATTTCGCAAACCAAGTGAGCTGACTTGAAACGTCATAGGGCTCTCCATGCGGTAAAGCTGCCTTGCAGATGGTGGGAGATGAAAACTTTAAAATCAAACTTAAATATTTATACGTGTTTCCCGGATGCGGTGTGGGGAGAGCGTTAACACTACATGCCAAAGAAACCAAAAAACGTCCGTTTTGCTGCACTTCAAAATCGTGTCAGTACTCCTTTAAGAGGGCAGGAAAAAGGGGAGTGCAGCCATGCGACGCCCATTTCTGCCTCGTTGTCGCCCGTTTCTGTCAACAAACAGGCCTATCTGAAGGCTAAGCCGAGACGACGTGTGGCGGGCGCTTGAGACATTCTGTAGCAGAGTTCACCCGAAAGTTGCAAAGCTCGCCCGCGCGCGTGAGGCGCACCGGCCAGCGGCCGTCGCTGTCGGTCTGAGTGAGCACCGCTCACGTCACTTGCGATTCCCGAGAAGCGGCGCTCGCGTTGCGGCACCACCGGCCAGCGAAAAAGAAAAAAAAATTGAGTGGAAAGCCGACGACGACTTATTTATGCGTCTAGACGAGGTTTCTAAAATAGTCGGCTTCCGGTTTTCTGCGACCTACTGGGCTTTTGATCTCAGTCGCGACTAACAGGCCACCCGCTTCTGACGCGCTCTGGCGGAGCGATATGAGGCGATAAATTCATTGCGGCCTATACAAAACACGGGCCAATGCCTGTCTGCTGCTCGTCGCAGCAGATGCTTGCTCGAGGCAGCGCTACATGAACCGAGAACAGGGGAGGCAATACCGCACCCCATTGCCCTTGCGATCACGTGTGCGAGAAAGAGAGCAAGCACACGCCAAGAACAACCGCCGCCTGTTTACGCTTGCGAGCTCCTCGAATACAATCGCGCCGTCTGGAGGGCCAGTACACGCAACTGTGCATTTATCCGCCCTTTCACTCATACTCACTTCTGCGCTGCATACTTTCAATACGGCGGAGGTAGTGAATTTCTGAAAAAGAAAAGGAATTGTCTTATTTTGCACTGTCTCGGTTTCTCAGGGATAAGCGAAGTGGTGTTTTGCAGCATGGCACAGTTTCACAGACTTTGCACACATGACCTTATACCCCTGTCACACGGCACGTGTAATGTCATTCGCAGCGAATGTGATAAGGTGTTAATGCCAGTTTTGTTGCTGCTACACGGGCATAGTGAATAGCACAGTGCATGACATTCACAGCGTTCGCCTATTCAATGCGTTTCCCGAACTCATGCAAACGCTACATGTGTAACCTCGACGACAGGCTCTTGGCAAAAAAATTACAAAATCTTTTAACTTAGAACAAAATTTGATCAATGTTAATATTCTTATTAATGGCCGTTGTTAACTTTTGCGATAACTTTTTGACATACAGCACAATAGTTGAAGCAATTTGTGCAACTGTATTCTTGTTTCCAGACTCAAACCTGACGCCAACGCCTCATTTCGGCCACGTTTACAAAAGCTCATCTGTTCTTCCTTCCTTTTCAATTCCTCCATGTTGTTTTGGTAAGGTGGTGCGGCGGCAGCAAGGTCGGACTTTCGCACGCGATATCTATTCGCCAGCTATGGAAGCAAACTTTGCAGTTTTGTCAGAGGAGAATAATAAAAACCAGATAGCGCACTGGACTGGCGACAAACATCGACATCAATGGCGAAGGCCATTTTGTACACACATGTAGACCGGGGACGCAAGAAAGCAAGGACATCCAGTTTGTAAATCATTTACTGCGATTGACATTACATGTGCCGTGTGACAGCGGTAATAGTATTGAGAACTAACAGACAATAATTGTCTGTTACTAACAGACAATTATTGTCTGTTCTCATTTTTATTGTGTCTAACAAAGAAAAACGTGCCCTTAGAGTAATCTTCTTTCCTTCATTCATAGCGGTAATAGTATGTACTTTTTGTAGTGGGCCATGTGGCTGAATGCCTAAAAGGCATGTGTTCTGGTAAGCGTCTAAATGCGAAAAAAAAAATGCGAAAGGAAATAGAAATGGGAAAAATCGGAAATGCAGATCTAACATAAGTGCTGCAGCCTATGTGAAGCGAAAGTCTAGCAAAGCGGAATCTCGCGCGATGTTTGTTGTTCGCAACCTTAATATGATGCAATGTTTGTTTTTGCACTACACTGTTCACAAGCTGTGTCAAAACGTCAACAGGAAATCTGGCAGACGCACAGTGTGATATGTTGACGTAGCGATGTCACGAGGATGACAGCGATGAATAACGTTTGTGGAGGTAAATACAGAGAGATGACGTGGGCGATACGCCTTAACGAGCACCGAATGTTCAAAATAAATCCGGGATCCTTCACTACGGTGTGCCTCATAATCATATCGTGGGTTTGTCACCTAAAACCCCCCAAACATAACAACAATTTCTGGGGTTTTGCATGCCAAAACCGCCATATAATTATGAGGCATGAAGCTAACATCATGTCCCCTTATCGAAAGAAGAGCAGTCATGCGGACTACTGAACGCTTACAGAAACAGTGACCAAGATTGATCTTCCTTCGAACGTCATTAAGTACTGGTCGGTAACATCCTCATTTTGTGTTTTTTTTTCTTCGGTTGGCCTCACATTTACGAACGGTTCTTTTTCTGATCTCTACGGCGATTATTATTTTTTGCTGCATTGACCATTGAAATAACTAACAGTATCCTGCATGCTGCGCTTGATTGTATTGATAAGTAAGTGTACCAAAATTAATGGTTCACGCTCGGCACTTAGCGTTCCTTGACGTCTGTCTGCGCCGCTCAACTCTCGCGTCTTCCGGGGTATGGCTTCCTTACTTAACATACGTGCGACGGCGGCAGCCGTTGTCGTGCCTATGCAGCTAAAACGCGATATGGCGTGTCATGAGCATAGGTCGGCAAACTCACTCATGAGTCGACTCACTCTGACTCACTCAGACTCAGATCGGCCCGTGAGTCTGAGTGAGTCCGGGTGAGGGATATTTTGGTGGGTTTGAGTCCGAGTGAGTCCGGTTGAGAAAACTTTTTGTGAGTCTGAGACGGAGTGAGTCCGGTTGAGGAAAATATTGGTGAGTCTGAGTCCGAGTGAGACCTAAGCGCAAAATATATTTCTTGAGTGAGTCTGAGTGAGCTCCACCTTTTTTGGCGACCGATGGTTCTGTCTACTCAACTTCAGCATTACTGTCAGCCTTATATCGGCTTACGTTTGTACTCAAGTCTATTCAATCATATCTCAATGCACTCACGTTCATGCGCCACCTCAATATTTATTGGTGAGAGACGCGAATTGGAAGGGGTGCCATGACCTCCCCCCGCAAACTCTTTCACTGAAAGTTCTTGATAAAATATCTCGTGCGAGTCCGGTATGTCATAAAAAAATATCCTTACTGTATTACTGACATCTCGTATTTGAAAGTATAAGTTCAAGAGGCGTATCGTAGAACACCGATAATGTCAGATGATGGCATTAAAGAGCATTGCCACCAAGTTCGAAGGAAGGTAGTTTTACGCTCACGGACTCATGAGTCGACTCACCCAGGCTCACTAAGACTCAAGTCAAGCCGGGAGTCTGAATCTGAGTGAGTCCAGCTGAGTAAAACGTTGGTGAGTCTGAGTCCGAGTGAGCCCGGTTGAGGAAAATTTTGGTGAGTCTGAGTCTGCGTGAGCCCTCAGAGCAGAATATATTCGTTGAGTGAGTCTGAGTGAGCTCCAACTTTTTTGCCGACCTATGGTCATGAGTGCTCTGCAGATGGTGCCAACTAATGGTGCACCTCAGGTGTGAAAGGAATATGCATGTTCGTTTGTCGTCGCTATCATCATCATCATCATCATCATCATCATCATCATCATCATCATCATCAATCCAATTTTTGTGTCCACTGCTGGAGGAAAGCCTCTCCCAATAACCTCCAATCGACCCTGTCTTGCGTAAGCTGATTCCATTTTATGCCTGCAAATTCCCTTATTTCATCACACTACCCCACTTTCTGCAGTCCTCGGCTATGTTCCCTATCCATTGATAGCCATTCCGTCCCCACGACCAGCGTTTACTTCTCCTGCGCAATACATGCCCATTACTGGAGTTAAATCAGAAATATGCCGTAAAAGAAACAGTTTGCTTCACTTGTGGTTTGCGAACTCAAGCGCGTCACTACCCTCTTAAAATTGTTTTGCGAGCAGTTTTCCCAAACTATTTATGGGGCCTCGTAATGCTTAACAGAGTTCCATTACGTTTAACTATGGGCAGTGATGCACGCTTGTGAAGTATAGTACACCGTCCATAACACGGCTTGAGGTTCTCTTTGCTCGCAAAAGAGCGTTGGAGACCAGAACGTCAGATTACAGGCAACCGCAGACGGCGTATTGCAGCGCACATTTGACGTTTACTGGAAAAAGTTGCATAAGACATCGCTTTAATTTCCGACCACTGTGTTTTGAATGCAGTCGTGTAAGAAAGCACGGCTTGCATCGACCCTGTCCTTGCCTCAAAAGCAATGGAGGTAACAGGCATGCACGTGTGCTTCGAGCAGCTGAGCAGTCGCCCACGAAAGCCGCATCCGGAAAAAAACAAGAAGATGGTGCTGCGATAATTGACGTAATACATACTCAGCGCGTTTTCAGAGAGCAAATACTGGGACTTTGCAGGTAACTGGACCACACGGCGCGCTGATTACGAATGTCTCGTCTTGTGTCATGCTTGGTGCACGCGTCATTTGAGGTGAGACACAACTCTGATGCTCGGAGGATTGCGCCGAACTTTACTTCAGGGCATGCCATGATAACGGGAAACCAGGGCACAACAGTGACGCTTCCGAGCCCAGCACGTTGATGATTATGATGGGCTGAGAAATGACGGATAAAGAGTAGACTACATGAGGATTGTCGGAAGCCGATGATGACGTTAAAGCAACGAGCGCAGAGGCCGCATCACCGGGGGAGCAGTGCGGCGCAGGCGGCAGTGAGCCAAGCTGAGTCGGATGCGCGAACCGGGGCTGAATCTTCCGATTGGAACGCTTCCGGCCCGAGCCAGTAGAAGCAAATTTAATTCACAGCACGGGAGGTCCCTGGACCGGGAACAAGAGGGCTCCTTGAGACGGCGACGGCGACATTCCGACGCCATTAATCACGGGGGACACGCTTGTTACCTCCCGCGTTGGACGCGCGCACGTCGCCTGTTGTGGGCGTGCGAAACGCCACGTGACTGGCGCTAAGCGGCGCCGCCAAGCGAAGCCGGAGGGAGCGAGAAGACGGAAGCCGCCGCAGTTGTCACACCGGTGGGCTGAGACCGGCCCCTTTCTCCGCGGCCTGGCCGCGCGACGGCTCGTGTGGGCATTCCTCATGCGTACAGTGGGCGCTCTTCCGCTAAACCTTCACTGTACGCTGTAGCAATCGCAGCATCTGCAGCTGTTGTGATTCATCGTAAACAGCACGGAAGTGGCGCGATATGATATCTGATCTGAACCGCATATATGTGGTCTGTACGCCGAGGGCTATACAAGGAGCCCCCGAACGCAGCGCTTCTCACTTTAGCGCGGGAGTGCCGCATCATGTAAACATTCGAGTGTGAATAGCGAACTGGTGTCCTCGCTACGGGAAAATTTGGGCTCAATTGTTGGTTATCTATTACGAGGAGTAGATGACCTATAAAAAAAACTGTTTCGGCCCATTGAGTAACGGTTTTCATTATGAGCCTGTCGCATATACTGTGACAACTTTAATATAGTGTACAGAGCCTTACGCATACGCTAAGCGTAAGCAGTTTGAGGGACGTGGCAGTTTACATCGTTTGAAGACTTTCAAAGTGTGGAACTTAAGCGTAGGCGGAGCGGATGCCATCTATTATCTGGTGTAATACCATCCACATCAAGATAGTGCCTTATTAGCCATTCTGAAGTTTTTATTATATATATATATATATATATATATATATATATATATATATATATATATATATATATATATATATATATATATATATATATATATATATATATATATATATCGGCCTGCTAGCAGATTGTAACTTCGTATTTAGATAAGTAGAGTGGAAGTGAAAGCTTAGGCATAAACACTGCAATGCACTTGCGAAATAGCGCACGGTAACATAAGATTTGTAAGTGACGAGACCCCGGTAAAGTATAGTCCATGCGTGTTGCGGCTAATACTGTTGCTTTAGATACATGTAGTTTTAGCATTTGTCTGTTAGTCAAGAACTCTATATCTGCTTCGACACCTATTTTTTAATGTGTACAAGTGCAGTATTCAGTCTCGAAAACATACACACGCTGAGCTTGCAACCAATCGTTATTTTGCTTGTGTTCTATTTTGCTCGAGTAGTATATGAACGCTGTACGGTGGCGTTCACTTGCGTTATTATATTGATTTTAACTAATTAAGCTTTTTTTTGCGTAGACGAGTGCCTTTCAATGTTTTTCTCCCTGCTTTAGAATATTTTTTGTATACCGCACCCGGTACTGATAGTTTACTCATCTTTTCTGTGATTTATATTTTCGTCTGATTCAATTCTCTCTAGGCGAGATTACCCGCCACGGTGGTCTAGTGGTTACGGGCCCGACCGCTGCCCGAAAGTCGCGGGATCGAATCCCAGCCGCGGCGGCCACATTTCGATGCAGGCGAAATGCTAGAGGCCCGTGTACTTAGATTTAGGTGCACGTTAGGTAACCCCAGGTGGTCCAAATTCCGGATCCTTCCACTACAGCGTCCCTCATAATTACGTCGTGGTTTTGTAGCGTAAAACTGCAAAAATTATTATAGTATGAATCTCTAGGCGAGAATAACTTGGCGCTATATATGGCAATGAAAATTGTGAACATCTGAAACTAAAGCTTTATCGAAAGTTAAGCGCTTCTTTTTTGCTGAGTTGACGCAGAAGTCGCTTAGCGCGCTTCATGACACGCTTAGCACAGATCTTAACAATGTGTGTGTATTCACGGTGCAGATATTATAAACTTCACTCCTTTCAAAACAACGTTTGTAATATTTCATAACCCACAAACTGTGATTGCTTCTTTGATAACTGTCTCGTGAAATAATTACGTTATACCGACATCTGATACTGTCAGATTCATGGGTGTTACTCTCGACAGACATCTTGAATACAATAGGCATGTCAACTCGCCAATAAAAAAAAAAGTTGAATTTGGCATCCTTTCACAAACGAGCGCGTACACAAAGCGCGCCACAGCCTTTTAAAACCGGCGTCAATTTTCAACCGCCGGCGACGAGATCTCGCCAAGGACAGCGTCAGCTTACGCTCCGGACCGAGCGGACGCGAAAAGCCTGGATCATCCCAGAACTCGCAACATGGCGCCACCGCATGAACAGCGCAAACACGTTAAGAGCCGCCGAAAGTACGAGAAGGATCTCGCGCTTTCCCTGACATCCCATGTGACTCGTTCGCAGTACATGGGATGTCAGGTACACGAGAGCTCTCGAACACAGGTGGACGCCAATATAAGCGTGCGGAGGCGAGTAGAAGAGCCAATCAGCCCGACTGAGGAATCAACAGAATTCCCCTCCCAGCGCTACAATCAGCAAGTGCCAACGAGAATTGCTTCAAGATTGCGCCGTAGAGTGCTGACAATGAACAAGCGCTGGTGAATGTGAAAAGACATTTAGAGTTCCTGAACATCCTCTGATGCATGTGCTTGCACCTTTGCGGCTAGTCGATTGTTGTTAACGCATCTGAGAAATATTAAGGCGAAAGCCTTAGATGCCTTATCAAACACGGAAACTGACTGTCGGCGTCGACCGCATCAATACGAGTGATGCAAAAAAATATCATCACGTGATGACGTCACCATGTCGTGATGACGTCACAGATCACAAAATTTGTGACGTCACCACGACGTCACATGATGACATCATCACATGACATCATGGCTCGGTCAAACGTGGGCCGATCACGGAGGCAACGCAAAACAAGGTGAAGTGCAGAAAACTTTCAGAGGGGGGCGTGGGAGGATCAATATGTCGACTGAGAAAAAAAGGAAGATGGCTTTCGCCTTCGAGCCGTCTTAGGCGATTGCATAAGGGACCCTGTGAGCTTTTTGTAATGTAAGCAGCCGACTGCGCATGTAGTACATATAATGTTTGTAACTGCCTGAATTAAGAATTTACGTTTTTTCTGTGTCCTGTCCACTCTGGGCTCTGCCTCGATCTTGACCACAACCGGCCTTTGCTGACGCACCAAAATACTTACGCTTGATTGTCTGTGCTTTGGTGGGGCATTTAGGGGGACCGACACGTCAGTCCTTAGAATCTGCCCGGTGAGAGCGTCCCATTCACGTGGTTCGACGCTTCCACATTATCGTTTAAACGTGAAGCTGAATTCACAGAGATTTCGGTTTGTAAGTGTTCTTTGCAATTGGCCAGCCGGCTTCGCTAACCCAACATCACGGTTGGCTGAAATTTTCTCTTACGAACAATTCCACCGTAAGACGCTTTTGAGAATACAATTAGGCCGTGAAATTTTTTTTTAAATTTCATGTTATTAACTCGCTGTGTCATGCTTACATTAGAAGTCATGTATTACACTGTTCATTTTCACGTGGCAATACCTACATCATTCGTCTCAAGCCATTGAATGTCTTGGAAACCAGGCAAAAAGATTGATTACGTTTAGCTCATTACGTTGCCATTCCTTACTTATCTATCAACATCTTTGCGTCTTACCCATTGAACAGCTGTTTTATCGTTAAGTTTTTACTCATTACATTTCGTCTCTTTTATCGTGAACCATTGCTAGACAGCCTTCCTTTTGACAACCTCGTCAAGAAAAATACTAGGTTCTCAGAGCGCAGTGACATTCGCTTACCTAAATCAGATTCAACAATGGAAGATTTACACTTCGCTCCTGTGGTACTGCACTTTGGCGTCGCATAACTGTTAATATTAAGTCATCTATTTCATTTCAGTTTCTTAATCACAACATGAAAAAAAATACCGTTAGTGGAACAATGTTTCCATTCGTCATAAGTTTTCATAATTTTTCATTTTTTTTCATTTTCATAATGACTATGTTATATCTTATTTTTCTTATATTACTTGAAATACTGCATTGTTAGGTTTCCTATTCTTGTAAAACAAGTTACCCACCGTGGTAGCTTAGCGGCTAAGTCCGTGGACGCGGGTTCGATTCCCGGCCGCGGCATTTCGGTGAGAGCGAAATGCAAGAAACCACGTGTACTTATAGGTGCACGTTAAAGAACAGCAGGGGGCCAAAATTAATCTGGAGCCCCTCAATGCGGCATGCTTCATAATCGTATCGTGGTTTTCGCACTCAACAAACCATAAATTATTGAATTATCATTGTAAAACATATTTTTCGTTGTTAGTAATATGTAAAAAAAACGATTTTTTATATACATTACTAGACATTCCTGGTGCTGAGGGCTTATTCTGATATTATTGTATAATGCTGTTTTAACACATATCTAATTTTTTTCTATTTATTAAAATTATTCCCTGCATATTATATTTCTTGACGCTTTTTTTCTGTTTCTTCACGCGTTTGCTTCTTGCTGCTTTAATACTCTTGTGTAGCCACTCATGACAGGAGGTCCCCCTGACTGTTTCTTACTTTGGGGCGTCCCAGTCGCTGTACACATTGTGTAAGCCCGTTTCTTGTACATGCAATAACGACTAGTGAACTTGAACTTATTGCGCTGTTATTCCGTCTACATACATATCCTACACACCCAAGCTACCATCTTGTTGGATGTTATGTTCAGGCCGCATATAAGGCCGTATATAATGTTTATCTCCACGACAAATTTGGGAGTCTGCAGTAATAAGCACGAGCTATTGAAATGACTTATGAGAGATCAACACGGATTCTTTATTACCTGTAGACGAATGTTTCCGTTTACGTATTACCTTTACGACCTGTAAATTGCAAAACACCTTCAGAGAGACAAATCAGCAATGAAATCACTGTAATGTGAAGAAAATTACCATGGACTGAAAAAAAAATAGCCTTTTGCGAAAGTGTGTTGGCAGTAAGTTTTTCAGACCTCTTTAAACATCTGAATTACTTCTAAAATGACATGACTATTTCGAAGTAACCCCAGTAATGATGAATGATTTTTTTCGTGGCGCCAGTGTCACTTTTGGCCAAAAATCGCCGAGACGCAATACTACCACAGTAAAATCGCAGCAAATGTAGAAGCTAATGAAGAAACGTAAGATATAGAATATAAAACCCAGCTTGAGCATCGAAACACTTGTTATGACGAGGCTTAGGTTTGTCTCAGACATTGTGTTTTACATTTGTAAGTACATACGGGCAGATTCATTCAGCAAGCTTTTGTGTTTTGTGAACGTAACTAACATGTGGACCCACTTTTGTGAACGTAACTTTGAGTAGGCCTTGAGGAAGGTGAGGGTTGTTTTGTTTGTGTCTTTCGTTCTGCTGAACATAATTTCTTCCCTATCTTCCTGATGAAACAGTGAACATGTTTTCAGCAATGTGAATGAAGCTGTTAAGTAAGGCCGTTTATTGTCCTTCCTGATGTTATGACAGGTCGACCATTGACACTCCGCCACCTTGAAATTGTCAGTGAACCTTGATCGACAAATGCGCAAGGTGTTTACGGACGTTGTCTACTACAGACCAGCAAACTTCTAATGCATGCACACTTCCTCTTTACGCGTGGACGATTCCTTCTGAATTACTCACAATGGATTGCTTTTAGTTGTAGAGACGATACGGATGGTGAAACCACACAGGGTGTTGCGCGGTGCTTTGGAAGATTCCGAACATTTCGTCGCGTTCTTCCGACTTCCTATGTAGTTTCAACCCCTCTCGTTGACTCGCTGTCACTCTCTTAAAGAAAATACGAGTACAGCGGCTGACATGTGGGCGGCCACATTTCGATGGGTTAATAAGATTGCTCGTCTCGCACCGACTCGGGACAGCGAGCAAAGTCGGCGACTAAAAATGTCAACACGCGGACGACGCTGTTAGCCGCTTTTTGAAGCGCTAGAATGACCGTGCTCCGGTGTGACACTTGGATGCAACAAGCGGAACACGACGAGCCCATGATTTGCGGGCTGTGTACAGGAGAGCTCTGAAAGAACTCATTGTGAACGGCGCAAGGTTAATGGGTAAATTTAGAGCGTGATGCATTTACAGACAGGTGGGCTGTTCACGGCACCGCGACCCCTCCTCTCAGTTAGTTATTAATAAGGAGCGCCGCTGGGCCTTTCGGACACAGAACATTAACCTCGGACTCCTCAGCCGAGATCCTTCCCACTGATAACTGTCGCGAAGAAGCCAGGCTGAAAAAGGGGGCGAAGGGAGCTCGAGGGCGAATACGGAGCGAGCCAAAAGGAGGGGGCGCGAGCCCTCCGCACGCGCCGTTGTACCATCACGACCGCTTCAAGAGAGCTCTTGAGTGATGGAAGGACTCGGAAGAGAAGCCAGACAAGAAAAGACCGCGAACAGCGGAAACAGAAACGAGGCCGGGCGAAAAAAAGAGAGAGAGAGAGAGAGAGAGAGACTATTCCATGATGAGCGCCTTTAAGCGCAAGAGTGAATACAGACGCACACAGTGAAGCGCCCCTGAGCCCGGTACGCGCTGCAGCCCTATTTTTATGAGCTTGTTAAGGCTGAGCAATTTCGAGATGTGCGCCGTTGGCTTACGTATGAATATTTCGTGCGTATAGCCCTTTTCCAATGTCGTTGCAGCGCAGCGACGAGTCTCATTTCGAGCAGCCGCAGGCGGTCGGACGCGAGCGACAGTCCGTTTGGATTCCACCTCGTTAAGGAAGGCACTGTGGTGGTGACGCCAGAGGGGTTTTGCACGCGCGCTTTCGCCGAGTGGGCGACTAATAAAGAAGACTGCGTGCTCGCGATAGTTCCACCTAGGGCAAACCTAGGGTGCCCATAAAATGACCGCAGTTAGATTGCCTCAATGTATAGCGTGGCTGCTGGACGCTGACATTGTTTTAAAGTCCCTTAACTGCATATCTCGATTTAGACGAGATGAATGTACTTCCGGCCTGTTCCGTATGCCTTTAAATTTGGCCCTGCCCAAATAATTAGATAACCGGCGCACGTTATTCGTTTGTTTTGTTTTTTTTGAGGTCATACTTTTTGTATTACACTATAAATATCGAATGATTCGCGAAGTTTTTTAGAGCGCTAGCAAAGCACTTGATGCAGGATCCACGGACGATTGAGCGTCTTTGTTTGAATAGCCGTTCAAAAGCGCCGTTCACATTCGTTCCATACTTTCCCTTACTGGTAAACCTAAAACAAAGGAGGAAGGACATCCACGCTGGCCGCCGTAAGCAGCAACCAGGCAAGGCATTTGGACACCGAGGGAGCTCGAGCGTGAGCAGTCCGGTCAGAGCTGCGCCACGCCGCGACTGCTATCAGCGGCAGTGTTTTGGGATCCGAGCATCGTAAAAGGGCAGACTGTGATTGAAAACCAGACCGACACGTCAATCAGATGCGCTGTCCGGGTGGATCCCCTATTAACCGAGAGTGGCGCAGACGTAACGCCAGTCTCGTCGAACGCAGAGAGAATTGTGGGGTCACTAGCGATGAGGCCGTACTTTTACGACTGGGAGACATGGGCTCGGACCCCCCCTCTTCAGAAAAGTTACCCTCCGTCGTTGGGACAGGAGAGTTCGGAACCAGACGACTGGACTAGGGACGCGAAAAACAAGTTCTAAACGAATAAAGCCGGGTTAGACGGTCCGCTACACGGGACGTAGAATGACTGCGCTCACAAAACCTGGACAGGAGCAACCGGACATTGACTTTACGGCGCACGGTTACAATCTGGTAGTGAACGCGAATACGGGTTCTCCCTACTTGCTTGGAAGCGCTACGACAATGAGATGACTAAGAGACGTTCCGGAGTCCAAAAGAATAATAAACCGGAATGCTATGGACAGTGTGGTAAATGCGCTTGTGCCTATAAATTATCGAATATAGAGTAACGTGGATCGATGCATCCGTCCAAATAAATTGAATGCACTCAAGCAAAACTAGCCTGTAGCCCAATTGGCGAAAGTTTACGTACTTGATATTCTGTACACATTAAAGGTTAAAATAAAAAAGTTGGCTGAATGCACGTACGCGTTACTTCGAAACAAATTTTGCTCATGATAAGAGGAACGGAAAGTACGATTAAACACGAGTCTGATACTGCCAAGCAAGTCAAGTGGACAGGGGCCGTTCCTGAACGTGCTTCCGGGGAGGCAACCAAGGGAATTGAATGATATGCATTGGGCGAGGCAGAAGGGTTCATCCTGTTACGGTAACATTAGGTGAATATGATTTGATCAATGCGCTCATTCAATGAAAGCCTGAACATTTAGTGAAGTTCGCTGAAATTGCATGTACTGTCGTCCTTCCAAGAATTGAATACTTCAGAAAGCTTCTTTGTGGACCTGAAAAAAAAGGGCCTGCTTCATTACTGCTAAGCAGTGACAGTATGATATGGATTTCCAACATATATAATATCGACGAGGAGTAACACAGTTTAGGCGCATGCTCTTCATACTGCGCGATGGTTACGCTTCAAACAGTGTGCCGTAAGACCCAGACAACCAGCGTCCGTAAGCATATTTCCTGTGATTGAGGTCAAAGCCAGCTGGTAAGACAAAGCTATGTTGTCTGGTTGGACAGCACCGGGGACATTTTTTACCCATTTTAACCGATTTCCATTTATCTCATAATTACTACACTTGGGCTAACAAATGTACGAATAGTTCCCCTATGCTTTCCTTGGCTTCAATATCTGTTGGCTTCATGAAGTTGCATCAAACAAGGGAACAGATCCCTCGATCCATTCCCCGTCTTTTGTTATATCAGCAGCGAAGCTGTTTAAGCTAGCCGTAATTTGTGCGGCCCACCAGAAAACCATCATCACCATGAATGCGTATGTGCAACAGAAATTGGGCAAATCCCTCTACTCACCACTGGTTCACTAAGAGAGAGAGAGAGAGAAATAATGGGAATAAAGGCATAAAATGATAGGAAGAGAGAGAGAAAGAAAGAGAAACACAGAAAGAGAGAGAGAGAGAAGCAGAAAGAGAAAGGGATAGAAGCTGCCATACTGGGGAACGGGAAAGGCAACGGCGGCTGAGCCCCTAGCGATGGACGCCCTTCGCCAACGACGACGTGCCCGTAGATCTATGAGAGGTGCGAACGCTCGGTTCTGGAGTTCGGACGCCCGTGTCGTGACTCACCTAGCTAAAGCCAAGCAACAACCTAGAGGCAACAACACTGGACTTCAGAATCGTCCAGTTTCTCTGTTTCGAGCCTTGCACAACTTAGTGCAAGCTTCGATTTTTTTTTTTTGTACTTGTAACTTTCGGTTGTTTGTGTAAGTGAGTGTTGTCATACCGTCATTTTCTGAGTATTGTACTTGGTATTTTGTGATAACCGGCGCTAAAAAGGCATAGCTTTCCATTATTCTACTTATAAGGTAGCACCAACGTTACTAGTACTGCCTCAAGTAACCTGATCCACTATAATGATAACGCATACCGAGAAGGAGGGAGGTAGAGAGAGAAAGAAAGAGGAGAGAGACAAAAGAAAGCAGAAAAACTGAAAGGAAACCAGAATGTGAAAAATTCACCGACGATTACGATACTGCATGCCTAATGAGAATTCTGAGCGCAGCTTCGTGTTGGGCAACACCAACTGTGTTTGAAGTTTTGGCTATCCGCAGCTGTAGCAATCTAACATTCGTCCCATATTGCCACAGAAACTGCCAGCGCTGGAGTGCTACACGCACCACTCTGTGCATTGCAGGCGTGGCGAACCAAGCGAAACGCTGACAGCGCTTGAATTATAGCGCTTGAATATGCACAGAGTGGTGTGCACTACTCTGTGCATTGCAGACGTCGCGAACCAAGCGAAACGCCAAGAGCGCTCGAGTGCTACGCACACCACTCTGTGCATTGCAGGTGTGGCGAACAAGCGGAACGCCAAGAGCGCTCGAGTGCTACGCACACCACTCTGTGCATTGCAGGCGTGGCGAACCAAGCGAAATGCTAAGAGCGCTCGAGTGCTACGCACACCACTCTGTGCATTGCAGGCGTGGCGAACCAAGTGAAACGCCAACAGCGCTCGAGTGCTACGCACACCACTCTGTGCATTGCAGGCGTGGCGAACCAAGCGAAACGCCAAGAGCGCTCGAGTGCTACGCACACCACTCTGTGCATTGCAGGCGTGGCGAACCAAGCGAAACGCCAAGAGCGCTCGAGTGCTACGCACACCACTCTGTGCATTGCAGGTGTGGCGAACCAAGCGAAACGCTGACAGCTGCGTTACGACAAGCGAAGCCAGCCGCAGTGCACGTGCCAGCCCTGCTTGAGCACGAGCTCCGGCCGAGGTGCCAGCGCGCGTGACGGAGGAAGAAAACGAGGTTATAGAGGCCAGTGGCTCGTCTCCGCGTTCGCTCTATCGGTTACGCCGACGCGAGCCAACAAGGGCGACGCCGCTCAACGCAGGAACGGGCGCCTAAGAGCTGCGCTCTAAAGGATAGATAGAGGAATATATATTTCAATCAACCTAGTTGGGGAAGCCCTACTCTTGGGGGAGGGGTTGACGAGAAGAGAGCTGATGTCAAGTCTGGCTCGCTATAGATGCTTCAAATCTTGCCCGGGTGCTCGTTGATTGCTTGCTTCGCATCGTCAAAGCCGCATCGAATGCACTTACTATCACCTCTCAGCTGCCCTGAGCGCTAAACTCCTGCGTGTGCGGTCATTTCAAAGGGAGCTAGAACACACAAGAATGAAGGAGGGCCAGACCGCGTGGGATAAACATTTCAGGACTAAGACGGGTATAAATAAAACTGACCCTTATTGGCTGGCTGTGTCTTCTGCCTTGTTTACTGCTGTTACACGCAAGTTTCCTATATTCGTCATGACATCATAAAGCAGCCCTCGCACATTTTTCTCCGTTCTTACTGTCCGTTTTGTATGGAGAAACGAGCCTACTTTCACGGCCACGAGGATAGATTACGATTCACACAAGCTGGGTAAGGACGTATATTCGGAAGCACATGTCAAAGACGTAAAGCGTACCATAAGTCGTAAAACTGACGCGACTTGGTGCCCGTGCCCACGATAGAGCCACTGCGCAGTTTATGCTCACGCGAATCGCAGCGTGAAACAGTGCAAAAATCCAGGCACTTCGGTGCGCAATGAAACCGGCGGAGCGAGCAGAATTGCTTCGGGGCATCACGCTGTATCAGCTGGATTCGCTCGACGCCAGACGTTCGACCGAGGCGTTAGATGGTGTCAAAGTTCTCTTACAATCGGAGGTGGCGACATAAAATGGATGTTTTTATGACTGATACTTCCATTTCCTTTGCGTCGCATATGCATCAGGTTGTAAGTCAGAAAAGAGTGCGCGTACTTCACCCGCGAATAGGAGAATGATTGCGTACAAAAGTGTGGTATACGTCTACACTGACTCGTTAATACGTAGCCCGTAATTTCTGTACACCTGCTCATGCAGCACAATCAAATTTCCACACTAGTATAATAAATAAATATAATATTATTATATATAACAAATATATTATCAGTCAAGCTTTCATTGTAATATAAAAAAGGCTGCGTGCGTTGTTTTTTTTCTTTCAAAGTGCTCTTTTACTGCGACATCAGTTACTCCCAGGCTAAACTTACTTTGATCAAAGACCGGAGCTAACCATTTCTGAGGGCTGAGCTTATAAGCGACCTCAGCAGAGGATGAAAAAGGCACCGCGATAGTTTTTCAAGGACCATAGACCCGCACAAGCAGCTGTAACCTTTGTGCAGCAGGTGATTTGTGTTGCTGAAAACTTGTGCTGCAGATAATCACTCTGCGTCGTGATAGTTCACTGCGATAGCATATGGCTGTGATAACGTGTTTGTGACAACGTGCTCCCTGTTGCCCTCTACTTTCTTGCCTTTCTACATCTCCCTCCCCCGAAAATTCAGTGTAGCGTTGCAAACCGGATTTCCGGTTTTAGTTAGCATAACTTTGATCTGCTTCTTTCTCTCAGTGTCTGAACTTCCAGGCGATAATTTTCTATAGACATAACAAACGCTCTACACCTGTAGCAGAGGTACATTCGTTGGTGTTTGAACACCTCGAGAAAACTTTAACCCAAACTATAGATGTCTTCATCCACGGTTAGGTAAATATCCATCGTGAAGCCAGCACATCAGCATTTGCAATTTTGACCCTCAAGGTGCCCTGGGTGCCTTGACTTGACTGTGGCGTCTCGTCGATATAATGCGAAAGCTTAAAGGGCCCCTCACCACCCCGCGTTCAAAGACGAGGGAGTGGGTTCCTCCTCGCCTTCGCTACCCTTCCTACAGGTCGTACCTCCCCCTCGCCACTTATTTCTTAAAAGCACGTGTACCATGTAAGCACTAAGCGTTGGCCCTATCAATGTTTCGCGCTTGTCGGCAACACGCTATTCACCGTTTGCGCAGTCGCAAACACAGAAAATTAAGTGAAATCAGTTGATCGCGCACGATAGTCATGCGACGCAAGGAAGAACGGATGGGCGGCTGCATGGCAAAGCAGTGCGGAAGACAATTCACATCTGATATTTCGCGTATATGGAGCAATCGAGAGTATGTACTATATAGACGTCACGGGAATGACTGTTCTGTGTCACGAAGTGCGCCAGAAAGACGAGAAATGCCAGGAGAGAATATTGCGCTCGTTTTTCGTATATTCAGAGGCTGGTGAGGGGCCCTTTAAGGCTCGCATTGAGGCAGCCTTAAGAACATCAAAGCCCGCCAGGCACAGAGTTGTAGTGCTGTCAGGCACGAAACCTGTTCTGCAGTTGCAATAGCGAAAGTTTGTACCCGCATAATTACACAAAAGATTCGCTACGCCTTCTCAAACAACTGAGACGCCCCAGATATATTAAAAAGTTTAAACGGCTCACCTCATGTAGGCGTAGCGAGAAACGAGGCGGATAACTTGCTCGCGACGCATTAGAAAACAGAGAAGGCCCCATAGAAACCCTCGACATCCTCTAAAACAAGAAATCACCAGTCATTTTCAAACTTCACAGTCGCCTCCAGGTCATATGTGAAGAAGGGATTTAGCAGGTGAAGCCTCCGTGCTTTGTAGTCTCTGCCAATGGAGTCAGTTCGTGCTGACTGGTTAAACAGGACCACACTTAACAGGCCGCCTTTTATGGGTGACCTGCAAGAGTGTAGGCGACGCTGAACATTATTTTCTACAAACTCCTAGACACGTTGCAGAACGTAGCTATTTCTTTGAAGCGCTTCAGCGTCGAGGCGCTGCACTTGCTGATGTACCCAACATGCATCGCAATGGAAGTTGAACAGCATCATCATCAGCGACAACGACAAAAAAAAGATAATAAAATAAAGGTATACTAAAGTCCAGAAAGCAGATTTAGACCCTTTACAATTGTGACACGTAGTCATTTTCACATAACAGCAAACAATATTTTGATTTCTTATAGCGTGGCACACGAAACCGTAGATGTAATAGTCGTGGTGGTGTAGCAGCAGGCGGCAGGGATCGTGTACGTATTAATTTCTGCACTCGTAACGTTGACTACGATGACATACCAGTGTTGGGAACTAAATGAATTTCTTCAGGTTTAAGGAACTTGTTGATCGACGAAAAGCCTCGATTTCGTGCGGGTAATTGGAATGAAAAGAAGAGAGCAACTATGGCGCCCATGTTGTGACAACGCAGGAATCCTCTCGGTGATTTCTTCTCTGCCGTTTAGAAGCCGTTGCACAACTACGCCGTCCCGGGGTGTTTTGCGCCACGCGATCACATTACGCGGCCCTGGGCAGTGCGCTCGTTGGCCTCCGTACTAATGCAGAGGCGGCGGCCAGCGTTCGCAGCGCGACGACCGGGTGCGGCGGGTCCGACACCGGGGCCGCGACCCCGTGTCCGGACAAGACGAGGCGCGATAAATAACTCTTCATGCACTCGCGGGAGCCGAAATATGAGGCTGCACCCACCGGCTGCATCACCATCAATCTCGCTTAGGGGCGCCGATCTAAAGGACCAGGGTGACAATGCAGGCGCCACACGTTTCCTAATCACGTTAAGCATCCTCCTCTTTCTAATAATGACTGCACACCCATCGACAAAACGTAAAAGTAAAAAGAAACGACCGGGCTCTCTACGCGATTGTTAGCTAAGAAACAATGTCCACGTGGAGCTTCACTGGCGAGGACAGGGAAGAAAAACGAGCACTGCGAATAGCCGACGGGAGACACAAAAAAGTGAGACGACGGACAAAAGTGCCGTCCTAACGCGAGCTAATGCATCCACTTCGGGCGGTGCTTACGTGCCCCCTAACTCACTGCTTCGAGGGGAGAAGCGCAAGCGAAGAATCATACGTGCCGATTGAGGTCACTACGATCAATCCTGCACTGACAGCTCAGAGTCGACAGCGCTTCAGGACGCGTGGATCGGCCCCTATTCGCACGACAGTCTCTCAATTCGCCTTCGTATTATTCCAGTGACTCTCATAGAGCAAACCTTGAAGTTGAAACGGCATCCGCCGTCGTAGCCTAGCAGGTAAGGTGTCGCGCTGCTGAGCTTGATGACGCGGGTTCGATTTCTGGTGACGGCCGTAGCATTTCAGTGAGGGACAAAATGAAAGAACAACCGTGCCCTTGCATTTAGATGCGCGTTAACGAACTTCCGGCGGTAAAAATTATTCTAGTCTACCACTACGCCGTGTCTCGTCATCACTCTGCACTATTGGCACAAAGGCCCCAGAATTTATAATTTCTTTGAAAAGTTGAAACCGCTTCCATCGAGACCGCACGGCTATAGAACTTGAAAAGAATTGGTCGCCCTCCCCACTGTAATTTGTTTGTTTTATTGAGTTCAATTTCCCTCACATGATTCAACCTCTCGATGTTATGTTGTACCGGCAATTTTTCAAGTGCCTCTGCGAAGCTGCAGTACTGCTGCATTTTAACGTCACCAAAAGTAACCCGAAGAGTTACATATATAAAACAGTTTCGGTAACATACATAAGAATATCAAGAACACATTCGATAAGTGTTTAGGTCGGTGTTGTTTTAAATAAACATAACCGATCATACACGCGCTCGCGTAGACGGCTATCAGGACCTATGCGTAGTAAATGAACGCAGCAACATATGCGTCCCTCTTGCCGTAAATGTATTTTAATAGTCGCACGTTCTTGCTCGGTTGCTCCGTTCTCTTATAGTCGCAGCCGACAGTAGTGGACATTTACATAAACATAAACGGTTTTCTAGAATATCAAGGTCCAATAGTAAATGAACATAGCAAAAATTCGCATAATAAAGGTTCGCCAACAGTTAACTATTATTCTTAACGTACACATTTTTCAAAGTAAGTGGGGGGGGGGGGGGGTCTGGATATTTCAGACGTCATCCCTATTTCTATGTGTTTTGGTGTTATAGGGTATAGCAGTTAACTTTGTTGTGTACGCCTGCTCCATAATAGTCCTTTTTTTTATTTGAATGTAAGCAAAATCCTGAGCTATACCGAATGCAACACATCCTGCATCTTAAGGATATGTCTCTTCAGTATCATCGTTTGTACGTTTAACCACTCTGCCTTTCTCCTTTCTTCACCTCTTTCTTCACAGACTAAGCACAGACTAAGTTCACAGACGAAGTAGGCAGGGTATTCTTATGCAGTCGAAAAAAGTACGATGCACCCCTACTACACCGCCCCTTCTAGAGAGCGCTAAACCGGCTAACCCTAGCACATTTTGAGAAGCGAACATGCTTGGATCATCTCCCTGTGCGTTGCTGATGCACAAAGCAGCAAGTCTTAATGCGCACCTTCAAAGGCGTGTAACGATAGGTCGGGAAACTCACTCATGAGTCGGCTCACTCGGACTCAGATATGCCGCCATTCTAAGTCTGACTAAGTCCGAGTGAGTAATACTTTGATGAGTTTGAGTCTGAGTGAGTCCGGTTGAGAAAAATTTTAGTCAGTCTGAGTCCCAGTGAGCCCGGTTGAGCAAATTAATGGTGAGCCTGAGTCCGAGTAAGCCCTAAGCACAAAATATATCTTTAAGCTAATTGTTGGGGTTTATCGTCCCAAAGTCATGATATGATTATGAGGACGTAGTGGTATCTAGAAATTTCGACCACCTGGGGTTCTTTAACGTGAACCTCAACATATATTTTTTGAGTGAGTCTGAGTGAGCTCCACTTATTTTGCCGACCTATGGTCCTCTCGACTCATATTCAGCATTACTGTTGGCCTTATGTTGGCTCACGGTTATACACACGTCTACACGCACATTCTTCAACGCACTAGCGTTTATACGCCCCCTCGATATTTATGGATCAGAGGCGTGAGTTCCAGAGGGGTGGAAAGTGCCTTGACACCCCCCCCCCCCCCTCCCCTTCCCCGCGAACTCTTTCACGGGAAGTTCTTTATACAATATATCGTGTGAGTCGTGCCTTTCATAAAAAAGTTCTTTACTGGATTGCAATACTGATAACCCGTATCTGACGTTACAAGATGCAAAGGTGACACGTAGAGTACCGATTATGTGACATATTGGCGCTAAAGAGCATTGACACCATGATAAAAAAAGGCTAATTACACGCTAACGCACTCATGAGTGACTCGTCCAGACTCACTCAGACTCATATCGAGCCACAGTTAGTGTAGTCTCAGTCTGAGTGAGTCCAGTTGAGGAAGATTTTGGTGAGTCTGAGTCCGCGTGAGCCCCACAGGCAAGGCGTAGAGCGCTGTCCAGAATTGATCGCTTCATGAAAGCTTCACTTCTCATATTCATATAATTGGGTTGGACATGTAGACCCTCGATTTACCCTTATTTTTTTCTCTTTCTGCATTATCTCCTTCGCATAAGGCCGGATAGAAAAGCGCATGCGCTGTCCGGTTATCCCCCTTGCATTTGCTGGCACCTCTCTCGCAAACAATGTCCGAACGTCATCTAGTAAACTGAGGTAATTCAGAACTTATGAGCTCCTTAGTTTTACGAACGTTAAGGAGTAACGCTTTTAGCACTTTCGAAAAATCGTAATTTATTTTATTCACATGACGCCAAGAAGAAGCCCCGAAGCGCGTGAAGAAAATTTCTAGCGGTATAAATGTGACGACCGGTGAAAGCTTGTTCATAACTCCAACAACTGCTTGCTCACGGCTGCTTTCGCCCAGATGGTCCGGTGCTGCAAGAGAAAATAAAGGGCTACGCAAGATGCGATTGCAATTCGCTACATGGAAATACCATTTCTGAACGGTTCAACACGCTTTTTTTGTTGGTGGTGACGTCCTTGATGCTCGTGCTGCTGAGTGTGACGCTGCTATTTTTGCTTACTAGCGGAAAACATTTGCTATTTTTGCTTACTAGCGGAAGAAACACTTGCTTCAGAACTGACTATAACCTCCATAGGAACCTTTCAGGCCTGTCCACTGCTTTCGTAGGAACAAAGAAAAAAAAAGACCAACTTTTTTTTCACCGTAGAGAAGAGTACAACCATGTAAAGGTACATGGGCCACGAGCTCACAAAAAAAAAGAACAAAGAAAATTAATAATTAATGTAACTTGTGATCATAGGACGGAAAAAATGTGGAACTCAGTCAGTCTCACTCATGAAATATATTTTGCCCTTAGGGCTCACTCGGACTCAGACTCACTAAAATTTTTCTCAATCGAACTCACTCGGAATCAGACTCACGAAAACATTAATCATTCGGACTCACTCAGACTCACGACTCGATCTGAGCCTGAGTGAGTCGACTCATGAGTCCGTTAGCGTAATTTTTCTTTTTCGACCATAGCGTCAATGCTCTTTTAACACAAAAGTCTCACATAATTGGTGCTCTACTTGGCGCCTTTGAATCTCGTACCTTCAAATACGAATTATCAACGGTTTTAATTCAGCAAGGGCACTTTAATTGAAAGGGATCACTTGGACGAGGTATCTTTATCAACAACTTCCCGTGACAGATTTTGCCGGAAGAAGGTCAAAAGAACCCCCCCCCCTCCGTAACTCACGCCTGTGATCAATAAATATTGAGATGGCGCATGAAAGCTAGTGCTTTGAAGTATCTGTGAGTAGCTGTGAGTATACACGTAAGCCGACATAAGACTGACAGTAATGCTAAGTTGAGTAAATTGGACCATATGTCGGCAAAAATGTGTGGCGCCCTCAGACTCACTCAAGAAATATATCTCGCGCTTTGGGCTCACTCCGACTCAGACTCACAAACATTTTCCTCATCCGGACTGACTGCTCGAACTCAGATTCACGAACATTTTCCTCAGCCGTACTCACTCGGACTCAAACTCACGAAAAAATTACTCACCCAGACTCACTCAGACTCGGACTCACGGCTCAATGCGAGTCTGAGCGAGCCGACTCATGAGTGAGTTTGCCGACCTATGCTTATGATTCAGACGCACAAACTGGAATCAACTACCGCATTGTAACGCTTGTAACGCGAAGTGAGAATTTCAGTCCGAGTAGGCAAAGACGAAAATAGGCTTCCTCGCGGAATCCATGGTCCGTGCACATTTTCTCGGGGAAGTACATTGTCGCAAACAGAAAAGAAAGAATTGTACTGGTTGTGGCATTGTATTGTGCTGCGCCCCCGTATCTGATTACAGCCTAACCAATGTTCTGGACAAGAGCGGACCGGATGGAAAAAAACAGCCAAAACCTGGTAGAAAACCAGGAACAAAGTGGAAAATAGCGCGCCACATCGGGGGTCAATGACAGACATAGGTCGGGGAGAACCGAACACAAACAATGGACACGCTATGTTGATTTTGTCAGTAGGGGAGCTAAAACAACGGACGTTTGTTTTCACGAAAGGCGACAGCCAGGATCCGATTGTTTTGTTATAAGGTTGGCTTGCACTGAGCGACAAAAGACTAAATTTATCTCTATCCGCACGACTTGGTAATAAATGTAAGCAGTGATTTCGGAAGAGATAAGGGGGATACAGGTGACAAATATGTGTGAATGGCATGTGTTGTAGGGGCGTCAAAAGTAAGATAGCTGGCGCATATGCGTGGCATATTGTCAGCTTCCTAGTGACGCTTTCTGTATGGCGCGCAGAGAGAAAACATTTTCATACCCCTACCTTGCATCCTATTACAAAAAGCAGTGCCAACGATTTCGAAGGATCAAGTACTTTCACCGCCCTTGTGTGATCGAAGCATTACCTTCACTCTCTAGACGAGATCTCTTGCCATTTATTCAATCAAAGGTGACGTATTCGCGGTGGATGACCTAACGGGTGACTGTGAATTTCGGAACAAAATTTAGTTACCGGAAGCGATTCCTTTATTTTTTTTTTCTTATTTTGAATGTGGACGTGCAGACGAGAACACACATAACTACAAAGGCGGCACAGGACTGGACCTGGTGGCCGCCAGTGCGGTGGGGGTGATCTTCGGGCAGGGAGAGATGAAGTGTCATGTGGCGAAGCCATAGTGCGTGGCGCGACAACAACAGATGTCTCGCAATTGCCCGGTGCCGCGCGGGGACGTGCGCCGCCCAAAGTGCCGCAAAAGCGCCACCCGGCTTTACTTTGACGCTTCGATTCGATTGTTGTACTTATTTTCTTCGTTCCGGTCAAAGCTCGGCCCTCGTGCCATTCGGCGGGTTTATTTATTGCTACGGTCCGCACGCGCCCATCGCGCCTTAAAAGGTTTATGAGCAACGGCAGGGCGATAACGTCGACGCCAGGCCTGTCATGTCACTCGCATCACTGACGCAACGCGCTCCAGCAGTGGCGCCCAATGCGTCGGTTGGTCCGGCAGCGTCGCGCCGCCTCCGAGACGCTCGAAAAACTGGCTGCTTTTGATGTCCGTCGGCATTAACGCGGGCCCGCTACGATATGCTTGCACCACGTTCCTGCTTTTTTGCAGCTTGCTTGCAAATAAATATTGCTTGGGGCGAGTGAACTTCGCAATAGCGCCCCGTGCTGGTCATATGGTGGGGTTAGAAAACCAGGGCCATGAGAGCTAGACCAAGCCGTTTGCACCAACTAAACAGTTTGTCGTATAAGCTTCATTTAAAACGCTTGTACCATCTTGAACGACATGAAAGAGAACGTCCAAAGTTGGGTTCAGAAGTGGTAGCGGCTCAACGTCCCCACTAAATGTTCATTGAGTGCGTTTCGAATGAGAAACATACTCATTACACACGCTCATGTCAATTTTAAATTTGAATGATAATAATATTTCGGGTTTAACGTCCCAAAACCACGATATGATTATGAGGGACGGCGTAGTGGAGGGCTCCGGAAATTTCGACCACGTGGGGTTCTTTAAAGTGAATCTAAATCTAGGTACACGGGCCTCAAACATTCTCGCCTCTATCGAAATTTTAGCCGCCGCGGCCGGGATTCCATCCCGCGACCTTCGGCTCAGCAGTCGAGCGTCATAACCACTAGACCAACGTGGCGGGGCAATTTGAAATTTGATTGTCAGGGAAATTTGTCAGGGAAACTTGAGTGGTAGCTTCGACATTTGGTAGAATGCTCGCGAGGAAAGACAGTCAGGCTGAGACATGCAGTCTGTTCGGTGACACAGTGATGAATATCCGGGTAGATATAGAAGGAACCGAATGCACCGTGCCTCCGAGTGCACTTATGCAGGAGCGAATCGGATGTTGCGTAAACAGCATAAAAACGCCTCAAGAAAATATCCGTATTTAAACCATTTCGGGGGAAAATTTTGAAGTTCACTGATGGAATCTTGCGTCCCAAAACTGCGCAGTACGAAGTGAAATTAGATTGAGCACCTGAGGTGCGTTAACCGGCTCCTAAATCTAAGTGCATGGACAGTTTCTTTCTTTTTTGTTTCGCTTTTTCGTACACGTCTTATCTCGAAAAGAGGTGCATGGAAACGGGCGGAACTTATCCATTACGGGCCACTAAGGACGGCACATACTTAACTATGGTATGCCGTACGGCTTACCATCTTATCAAAAAATATAAATAGATAGGACGGTGACAACATAACCACATAACATAACATAACCACATCAACATAACCATGTTGACGCTTGCAAACATTTTAACACAAATAATGTCTCATAGCCACATTAACTTTTTCTAGCCTGTCGTCGAACCTTTGCGATCTGAGCTGATGAATCCATTCGTGCTTAATGTGTGGCCATCAGACAAAAACCGGTCAGTTCGTGACCATGTCTGGCTTAGGAAAGGCACATTGAGTGCAATGCTTCCAAGGAGGGTGAACGCTTAAAAAATTCGTGCGGTTATATTCGTTCAGACGCACAGACTGAAATCGCCATCTCTTAAATATTGAATGTTTTGCAGAGTGCAGTAAATTGAGAGACAGGTTCACCTGCCAAGTCTGAGTTCTGTTTTGTGCAAAGAAACTTATACATAAAGACAACGCTTTGTGCAAGAAGCCCCTTTTCTCGTTTTTTAGTCTACAAATATTACCTGTTTGAGATAAACATTGGATGTTTTTTGGTCGAATACAAGCATTTTTAACTGCTATTGGAGGGCTTCCTAAGACAAAGAAGAAAAAAAAAGAAAAAATGCAGACTATAGGAGGTTAGCAAGTGAGTGTCACAGGATGCCGTGGTGTAACAATTTGGACCTGGACATGGCTGCGAGAGCGAATGAATTTATGGACGAAAACGCACACCTCGTGAAAAAGCAGCCTCGCCCGCTGTGCTAAAGACTGTGTGAAATATGAATGAAATAAAAGTGACGACAATCTATAATAAGTTAATTTCATGAAATTAAAACCAAGAGTGTTGCGCAGTGTACTGTGAAAGACTGTTGCCACTAGGGCGAATGTGTGTGAGGCAAATATTATGGTGTTTATAATTGTGTAGACATTCAAGTACATTAGCTGCATAGTATAGGCTATAAACAAGGTGGATTACTTTTTCGCACATCGGGGCGTTTGTGATATCGCTGTTAAGGTTCATGTTTGTACCATCTGACTTAAGCGTTGCAACTGAATGGAGTTACGGCCAGGCGTCCGTTTAGTAGGACCTTGAAGTAACACCCAAGGTATCCGTAAGTGGTGGGTGTCTTCTTTTTTTTTGAGCTGTCGCGACTCGCTGCTGTGCGCCTAGGCACCGCTATATAGTGCCATATGCAGCTGTGCGAATCATCAGAGACAACCATGGGTCCATGAACACCAGGCGTCCGAACAACTCCTTACACGCGCCGCGCGAACCGACGAAGGGGAAAAACGAGCGTCTCTCCCGGGGGAATAATAGGAAGCTGGCGTCCTCGGACCGGCTCCAAGCACTGTCGCCGCCTGCTTGTTGCCGACCCTGGATGGCAACTAATGAAATTTCTTAGCAGGCATTTGTTCGTCCTCCTCTTAATGCGGTTGCCAACTGTTTGATACGCGTTGTCGAAAGCTGCGTGCCGGCTTCCACCTCCCTCCCCTCCTCAGCCCATCATCTTCCCCCCTTAGCGGAATCGAGCTTCTTCCAGTTCGGTTAGTGCCTTCTCGGCCCCTCACCCGTCGCCGCCACGCTAGCTCCTCTCGTTGTTCTCGGCAAACAGGGTAAGGATGAAATCTAATTGCCAAGGAGAAAATTTCCTCGCAAATGCCATTACAAAGAACGGGCCCAGGAGCACGCGACAGGCCTCCACCGTGTCATCGTCACAGCGCGCGGTCGGGGAAGCGTTAACAAGGGCCACCATTATTATTATTATTATTATTGTCTCGTTTTACTAAACTGACTGAAGGCCGATTAGGAAGCTAAAAGTTAAACTGTAAGCACTCAAAAGCATGTGCAATATTTGTCTTGTATTGATGGTTTCGAGGATTATATATAGAAAAGCAAATGAAGTGTTGGTAGCTTCGAATTCCAAAATAATGAGACAAAGACGGCTCTGAAATCCTTAATTACGTTGCAGCGCGAAGAATTTAACCGCAAGATTACTTCACCATGACATTTAAGATTACTGCAATATGACGACTATATATCGACGACGAAACGACGACACTGTTAAGTGAACGGTGCAAAACAGTTCACAAAGGGTAGGCAGGGTATAAATGTACCCCCGAAACGCCAGCTTGGACTTGGGGAGGGTGTCGTGATGACCGCGTTTAAGTTAGCCAAAGGTGTCCATAGGTATATCATTTCATTGCGACAAGTTATTGACGAGATATCAAGTCACGAACATCACTACTTTGATGGGACACGCACCACAGAACAACCAGCAAACAATGCAGAGCTGCCTTCGTACATCTTCGAGCTGCCTTCGAACATCTTCGAGGTTCACTCACCGCGATAGCTTAGCACGTAAGCTGTAGCGCTGCTAAGCTCGAGGGCGCGGGTTCCATTTCCGGCCACGGCGGCCGCATTTCGATGGGAGCGAAATGTAAACGAACACCCGTGTACTTAGATGCGCGTTAAAGAACCGCAGGTGATCGAAACTAATGCGGAGTCCTCCGCTACGGCGTGCCCCATCATCGTATCGTGGTTTTGGCACGTGAAGCTCGAGCAGTTACTGTTACTAATTATCTCCGAGGCTCTATTTGGTTCACGAGACGAAGTGCAGTGTGAACTGCCTTATCGAGAAAGGGTTCCACGTTACATTCAGTTACTTACAAGTTGAATGCGGCGTCATACATAGTGAGCGCACCAGTGCAGCCCGAAGAGCTGCTGAGGTCTGCTGATTTTTTTAGAAACAAGTTATAACTGCGCTAAAACTTACCGCGGCCTTAAATGCGTACTCGCAATGCTCAGTCCGTCCTCTCTGCCCCCACCGAACTATATTTTCTTATCTCTTTGCCCATTCGAACAATTTCAGATGTGCATTGAGCGTGACGTTAATTTATACCAGTTCTTTATATTACGTAACGATTTTAGCTGTACCACATTGCCGAAAATATACGAAAGCTCGAAGCCCGCCTAATTCGTTTTTGTTGTCAGTAAGTTCTTCGTTTTTGTCTCTTAGATCTTAGACCGCCTCTTTTCGTTCTACCTCCTTCCCTTTAGCGGTTGAATGCTGGGGCCAGAACTCCATCAAGACACATGAACTTTGCAGACCGACGGACTTGATTCACTTCATCGTCGTTCTGGCCATGTTGTTCTTGTTCACTCAAATCGTGTATTATTCCACAACTGCTGTCACAGGCTTCGGCTGCACAATTGATAATCAGCAGAAAATGGCGGCCGAAGAAGTCGTCTCTTTGCATGGCGCGCAGTTCCTTGCCGCAGGTGCGTCTTCTTGACCGCACAGGATAACGTTACTCTATTTCAAGTTCTTTTTCTTTCATTAATCCGTACGCCAGGCGTCTGCTAATGTTCACCAACGCTGCATTCGTCAATTGAACGGACATTGACGAGGGCGCGGAATGGTCGACGCGTGCTCATTATTGCGCAGGAGGGACAAAGCTTTCACAAGTTCAGCGGCTCGTCATATCGCTCGGGAGAGCGGTGACTTAAATGCCCCCGAACGCGGCTTTTCAAGAGACGTTTGTCTCTTCAGTCGCTAAAACGAGACTCGGTCATCAGAAGCCAGCTCCGGCTCGTGACGTGATGTATGCACGACGTGGAACCGGTCGCAGCACGAGTTAAAAGATCCCGCTTACAGCAAGCTCGCGAATCGGCCCCATAAATCAACCGGCACGCTTTGCGGCAGCGTCACACCACCAGTGCGTCACGCAGAGGGCTGGAGGCTTCCTGCAGCAGCGATCTAATTATAGACAGCCGTGGGCACTTCGTACGATTGACTGGTCGCACAGAAGCTGAGACGCAGAAGGTAAAGCCAGTTTGTGTGGCTTACTGGCTTGTTTTTCCTAGATCCGCGTGTACACGAATTACACCTAACGGCTCTGAATACGGCCCGCTTGCTTTCCTAACAAGCACGGCTAGAAGAATGAAATGATAACAAAATTAGATTTACGTTCAAAACATCCGCTAACCAAGGCTTCTCTTTACCCTTCGTGAACTGACACCAAGTGTGGTTGCTTTGGTTATAGATTGTGGAATCGAACTGACTTAGAATCTCGCGGGGAATCATATTCTGTAAATTGTTTCGCATGCAATGTACCGCCGTCGTTTTTTTTTTTTGTTACGTGAAAGTAAGATAAAAATGCAGGCTACTTTAGAGCCTGCTTTATAGACAGAAAAAATTGAGCCCAGGAATTTTACATACCTAAACCATCATCTGATTACGAAGCGCGCCGTATAGGGAGGGGATTAATTTTGGCCACCTCAGACTCTTTGACATTCGACGTATGCACGGGCGTTTTTGCGTTTCGCTCTCATGGGAATGGGGATTCCACGGTCGGTATTTGTTCACGTGACCTGGTACCTGACAGCTAAGTGTCATAGCCAGTGAGCCACCATGGCAGATAGAACCCGCTATTAGAAATGATCATGCTTGTCTCTACATTGAGACATTGTGACATAAGTGATATACCTGAATGCCACACAGCTTAACAGGAAACAGTGAAAGTGCAAGTCAACTGTCTCGTACGCCGCATTACTAACCGCGGTCAAACAAGGAGCTGAGGTAGCTCGCTGCATGAATGTTAATAGGATTCTCTCTGTGGTACGGTTTCCTTGTATCTTAGGCCACCTCCTCTATTGTCTGCAATAGGTCGCAAAGGTGGTTACGGGTGCAACGCGGTTTGCGATTCTCAGCACTAATGATCCGATGCTTTTTTGGCCTCGTTTCTTTCCAACGCGCTTGTGAACGTGTTTTCCTTTTCACTTCACAAAAATCTGTAAACCGATGCTTTCGTTTTCACCGAATGTGTATACGTATAACGCGGTTCTTGACGCGTCTCTTTTCAGAGATTTTTGTTCTCTTTACTCCTATTTGACACGACTCATCGACTAGGAGGTGGCGTGTTTGCTTTAAGCTGTCGTCAAGCTTCAGATTAGTCACGTGCCGAGAGCTCATATTTCGATCGTTTTTACATTCTAGCGACCTAGGTTGTCTTTTGTTTATACTTATTCGTTATAAAAAGCCACTCCTGAAATGCGTACAATGGTACCTCTTTCCTTCTCTCTTCTCTCTCTCTCTCTCTCTCACACACACACACACACACACACACACACACACACACACACACACACACACACACACACACACACACACACACACACACACACACACACACACACACACACACACACACACACATTTTCAGTGTTTTATTTGCTATAGCATAGCAATTCCCTCCTGACTCATCAAATTCAAGGCGACGTATTTATTCGTGTGCGAACAAGTGCCGTAAGAAATAATAAACAGGGGGAATGGAGGCACATAATCATGTTGAATGCTACGGCTAATTTTCGTCGTTTGCGGCCGCGATGCCTGCCCAACCAGGCAGTGAAAAATAGAACACACTATAGACGTTGTACAAGGCTGTGCGGCTTAGGGAAACTTTCGTGCTGTTCCCGACGCGCCGGCATAGGCGAATATTTATAGTGGTCCTCCTAAGGCTTTTTGGCATCAGTTGCGCTGAGGTCCACTTAAGCCCAACGTCAGCAACACTCGGTCCACCACCGAGGCTGCGGTGGGCGGTCTTGGGGATGAATGTTGCACTCATTAATCATAGCGTCTGCTAACACCTCATACTGAGCGGCCTGCGCCAATGATTTTGGTTTTGAGCAGTAGCCGCTCCGTTAACGACGTTGCTCTGTTGACCAGAATAATTATTCACCACGTCCAGAATTCGGCTATCCGGCGCTTTGCTGCTGGAAGAGAAAGCTGCGAAGAGATGACGTTCGATATGCACCGCACGTCAGGTATAGCTTATGTCGTTAGTGGGAAAAAAAAAGTCAGGTTCGCTTCAATGGCGAAGCAATGAATGGAATAGAAAGAAATTAGAATGTCACAGGAAGAACGGTAAGTAGCTAGACAGTTGCTGCGCGCTGCTCAAACACAAAGGACGCAGGAAAAGGAAACACACAAGGTAAGTGCGAACTAACAACTGTCACAGCTCGACACTTGCAGCGTGCTGCTCAAACACAAAGAAGGACGCACGATAAGAACGCACAGGTATACATAGGACGAGCGCGAACTGTCACAGTTGTTACCTCAACTAACCCCTTCCTTGGCTCTTCTAGCAAGCAGATCACTCCTTTCACAAACGCGGCCGCTGCAGCGAGCAAAGTGTGGTCTATAGCTTCAACGCAAACTATGCTGAAAGCACACTATGTATACATACAAAACTTCCCCTCAAGAGATAATCGCGCGAGCACGGTCGACCACGCCCTGTATGTCAAAAGTACAAGTCAAAGGCGCACATCCCAACTCCGGCGAAACACTAGACAGTTTTATAATTGGGGACCCAAGAAATTTGCGAGCCGCCAGGACGCATGCGCAGAACGCAAGCCACTCTCGGACTCTTGCGCTCGCGTTGTCCCAAGACCCTGCAGCACCTTCCTTTGGGCGGCAAACAAAACTGCAGAGCGCGCAACCTCAAGAGGAGAAAATAAAGACGGTGCTTGGCAGTGGCACGTGAAGCCACGGCTCGCGTTCCCTGCGGGCGTCAATTCTGGTCACTAAAGTAAAACTTCATTTGGCTCTAGTTGGTACATATTCCTGAGGCTAAAATTACAGCGCAAATGCACTTCTTCGTACTTCTTACTTCTTCATTTTTTTGTCCCTGCACCCATCTGAATATGATTTCATGTCTTCGCGTATCTAATACGCTATCATCCTTATTACACGTTTTGGTTTGGAGCTGTTGTGTGCGCATGTGCGGTAAGTTTGCCTTGGGCTTATATATGCATTGGCGTACGAAAGAAATAAAGCAGTTGTTAGTGAGAGCTTGTGTCGTACGTTTCTTTTATTCGCGGGTGTCTTGTGCGTTCGCACTGTAATTTTAGCCTCGGGATTCTGGTCGCGTTGTAACATATATACTGTGATTCTGGTTCAGCCCTCTCGTTTCTTCCTTCCTGTGGCATAAGCCTACAAGAGCCAAAGCGTTCCCACTAGCTCGCGCCACCACGAGCCACTCTTCTTTGTTTCCTGGCCGACTGGCCATGAGTGGCGTGGCGCTACAACCCCAAAATGGAAAACTAACGTGGGTCGCCAGCGATACGACGCAAACGCAGCACGGTCAACGATGCAGCATGGCCCGCGTCTCGCATAATTTTAATTTCGCCACGTGCGGCGTCCCGTGCGTTTCACCCAACGCCGCGTGCGTTTCACCCAACGCCGCGTGCGTTTGTATTCTGCCGTTAGTATCCTAGAGAAGGAATGAGGCATGCCGCAATTGTCTAAGGCAGCAAGCTGCGGAGCGAGGGGTTGCAGGTTCGAAATCCCGGTTGAGCGCTTCGGTATTTTTTTTCTTCTGAATATTTTTATTTCTGACTTTTATTTATATATACACACATATACATATCCGGGACATGACAGCGACGGCAAAAATCCGTCGAGAGTGTCCATATAATAGCTATCGCAATAATATGAAGATGTTTGTTGAGATAAGGGCATTTGCTCGAGTAACTGAGATTATCCTCGTAGCAGCCGATTTCACTATTTCTACACGAGCGAGAGCAGTAAGAAGAAATGGCTTCAGAATTGTACTTTATACTTTTCAGATTCACTTGACCTCGTAGCTTTGGTTTATTTAGGCATGCCATTTTTGCCGCATACATTTCAGTTTTGCCCAGACCACGCAACTTCATAGACAGTTGCAGCAAAAAATGCTTATGGAGGTTGTCACAAAAGGAAGAGAACTGAGCACATCTTCAGGCATAAACCAAAAGCTTCATTCTATCAAGGAGGGAAAAGATAAGGACATGCAGGGAGGTTATAAGTCTATATGTGTGTACTTCCCTGCAGGCTGCCCTGCGCTCACTGGGTGCTCTTTCACGTAATTTTTTTTTCATTGCTCTGATATTTCACGTATTCTATTATGTGCGAAAAGTAGTAGCCGGTGCTATATAAAAACGCTAACATCGGCCTAGGCCCGGCCACTTAAACCTGCTGGTTTCCCTTAATAAAGTTTATTCCTCCTCCTCCTCCTAAACAACATATAAGTTAAATAAAAGAAATATAGACAAATATCCACTAACGCGATACAACGCGATGTAACTCTCACACTCTTACAGAGAGAGAGAGAGAGAGAGTGCGGGAAGCTCGGCTTGAGTGTGCGCCTGGCCTGCTACTCGACGCTGGGGAAAGGATTCAAGTGAGTAACGGAGATGGGTTGAGAATAAGAGTGATAGTATGAGGGAGATAATGAAAGCTGCACAGTCTTTTTTTTGTGTGTGTATGTGTGTGTGCAACGCGCACGTGCACACTTCACAGTATATGCGTCTTCCCAGGCTACTGCAGTGTAGCCACGAGATTGTCTATACTGCGTGCATTATTTTGCAACACACTTCGGTACTGGTGCATTTAACTGAGAAAGTGTAAACTGCAGAGAGCCAATTATACACCGCAGCATAGAAATGATGACTTACTGCAACCCCACCACCACAGTCAGGTAGAAATGTCGTTGTGCACTGTCGTATTTCTTCCTGATTTTCCGTCGTTCGTGTCCGCGCCGGCAAGAGTGGCCGTGGATTCGAGCCCAGGTTTGTGTTGTACACTTCATACAATGTTTCCGGAAGCTCAAACGAATCTGATTCAACCACTTCCTTCCCTCCTAGACTTGCGCAATGGTAGCCATGAAGCTTCCGTTGGCTTCTCCACCTTGTCTACGTCGATGATGTGGCAACCTCTCCCGGTAGTGCACTGACGATGCTTGCTTTTGGCCCAACATACTCGTCTTGCTCATCTCTTTTGGTTTATCTTTACTTCTTTTTGATGTTTGACACAACTCCTGCAATTGGCCACTTGTGGCCTATTGCAATATGAACACTTCATTTATTTCACTATGCATAAAGATATGTCACCACTGCCCATACCAATATGTCACCTGGCCTGTGCACACACCGTTGCCTAATTTGGAGACCTTGCGACACTACAGTTGTCGGGGCATCATACATAAGGACGCACAAGGCGCCTCAGTAGCCCGCCTTGGTGTAATGAGGAAGAGCTTCGTCCTCGAAAGGAAGCTTGACGCTTGTCGAGCGGCCGAAGCGATGAAATTCGAAGACCTTCAATGTTAACGTGAGAAGTCTTACAATTTCTGCTTTCCTGTGTAGGCAATGGAAACATCGCAAACGACGCCTCCCCTTGTGCGACCAGTGCGCACAACGAGTGTACTTCGATATGTCCTAGAATGCGCACGACTTTCAAGTTTTTCCAGGGCGGCCTGCCTGGCTACTTTCACTGTAGCTATGTTTTTCCTGTTGAATCGTATTTCGTTAATTCCTTTAGAGGCCAGATCACCAAAGCAGGTCTTCACAACGTGCCTTTGTAGTGAACCTAAATTCTTTGAGACCCCTAGGGGCACGTAGGCAACCGTGTATGTCGGAGTAGGCGGCCCAGTAACTTCCATGTCGGTGTGACGAGTCTCACATTATGACACTGGGGCCCAGGTGCGAAAAGACGCGCTTCACTCACGAGGTGGAGTGCCGTTTGTCATCGCTACGGTTGCTTTCCCGTCCGAGAGGCGCAGTTAGACCTGCGCTGTAATGGCGCGACCACTTGCAGTATTAACAGATGGGAGGCGCGTTGTTATAGCGCTGGCTAAAACGCAGAAGCCTTCCAACCACCCTCGGATTCAGACGTGCTCCTCTCGGCCCGTAGACCCTGTGACTAAGTTCTACGAGGCGCCTTCGGTGTGAACTTAACAGTTGCACTCTTTTTGTGCACGCGTTTCTTTAAAAGCCCCGTTAGAGGGTCGGGGTGACAACCGTTTCTCGTTAACGCGCGGCCAGCAGTTGCAAAGGCTGCAGCGCACAGCTACTGCCCCGATGGAATGCGGCGCCCGGTTTTGTTTTTTTCGCTGGTGCTGACAGTCTGCTTGCACGGGTGTTAGTTCGCATAGGAACTTGGGCAACCTGGAGAAGAAAAAAAGAGGGAGAAAACGAAAGGTGGGGAGAGAGAGAGAGAGGGGGGGGGGTCTGCAGGAAAAATAAATCTAGAATGTTGTTTTCTCTCGGACACTATGTTGTATGAATTCCAGCACACGACACATGTCTAACAGTGTATGCCATTCTAAATGATTACCAACTACGATTTGTGGGAGGAAATAAAAAGTGTTCTGGTTAAGCCAACGACACCAGAATTCCTTCAGTCGTGTACAAGCTCCCCGAACTCGATGCAGTGAACTTCACTACTTTTCCTTGTATTTACTACGCGCTTTAGTTTACATCCAATCATTGGACCTTGTTGCGAATAACGCATTATATGATTTTTATATTTGAAAATTATGTGAGTACTCTGGTACCATTCTTTGCAAAACTGTCTGCCATTGTTTCGCAAAAGTGTCCATTTCATCACGAAATGTAATTAGTGAGCCAAGATAATTTTTCATTGCTACTCACAATGTGCCTTGTCTGTGTGATTTTATTAAGTTTTATGTAGCCCCCCCCCCCTTCCTACCATAATGTGTATTTACTCTGAGGGGGGGGGGGTGCTGTAAATAAATAAGCGAAGACGCCGCGACGACAAAGATGACGACGGCAACAACGACATCACGCACACTACAACGTAACGGACTGGATGGACAGATAAAACCTTGATTAGAGCACTTAACTGGTGTCAAATTAAAATGTTAGTTATAGCTTCCATATACAGCATCAGCTAAGCAATGTACGCGTCTCCATGACGACGTGTGATATATAGTGCAACTCCAAGGACAGACTGCTGAGCCTTTGAATCAGTGTTTAACGTTATTAAATGTTGTTGCATTGAAAGAAAAAGCAGCGACTGATTGCTCTGTCCTTGGCAAACTACATTCTATTGGAAACCTGGCGAGATTTACGGTATCTGACCGGCAATGGTGCCGCTTGCGGACTCTAAGGGGTTCTATGGTCATGTACTTAGATAACAGGTGCTCCAGGGCAAAGACAATTGTTTCAGCTCTTGAAGCATATAGGCAAATGCTGAAACAAACCCGCCGTGCCTTGGCTTGTGTGCGTTTTATTTTGCGGTCAGAAGAAGAGGACAACTCCGTATATCCACCAACTCAAGTCACATGCGATACCCATCTTGCACGAGCAATGAATTTGAACAGGTGCACAGTGGAAGCTAATTACTTCTATGGCCTCGAACTTCGCACCGCATGGCTCGATTCCACGTGAAGTTTGTTTTGGGAAAAAGCAACACTATGCCACTGCTCAAGTTGTTTGTCCTCGTAATATTGTAACGTAGCCTCACATTACACGAGTTGGTGAATCGCTGGACGCATCGTGCCATGAATCGCTGTGCGAATCACTGTCTGCATTGCGCGAACTGTGCGTTCTGTTTGTTCTCATACACTTCCCAGCCACAAATGGGCCACCGGAAAAAAAAAAAGAAAAACACGTATATACAGACCGCCACGCAGGAAAGTTCAGTCGGTAAAGGTGCATTCCAACAAGTTGCACCCCAGTCCAGGTTTTCCGCAGCACTTTCGTTGTTATATATTTCGTTCTTGTGACATCGAGTGATTCCCGTATTCTAGAGCACGTTCCACGAAATAAAATCGCTGCGCGCGTGCGCATAGGCTATTCTTTGGCCACGACTTTCCAGGAACAACTTTGAGCGGTACAAAAAAAAAAAGAGAAAACAATCGAAGTATAGGCGGGCGCGCGGAGCAGCCGACGGAAAGCGAGCACAAGCGGACACAGGAGGTGCGCGCGCTTGAACGAAGCAGGAATCCGGGCGGCAGCTCGTATAAATCATTGTCCAACGTGGTTTTCGGGGCACACTCGCTCGAAGGGCCGATCAGCGAGCGCGGCCGAGTGTGCTGTTGCCCAGCCGGTACAATCGGCTACGAGCACGGGTGCTGCCGTCTCGCGCGCCCGGGCACCTGGCTGCCGATCCGCCGCTGAAGCGCGCGTGAAAAATGGACTGGCAGCATCGCGCCCTAGCCGCGGCGGCCTCCTCCGGCAGGCACGTCTCTGACGGCAGACACCGGGAGCCAGTCACTCGTCGCTGCAACACTTCCCCCGCTCCTTGGCGCGAGGAAATTTTATGGCGGCCGCGTTTCTCGTTCCAGTGAATCACAACGGCGGACGCAATATTTATGAGCCCGGCACCACGACGAGCGCGCCAGGCCGGTCGTGACACTTCCCGGTTGCGGACGACTTCCGCAGAGTCGCCGTGCGCCCGGGCTTCGGCTGGCTGGCGCGGATAAGTGAGTGGATTAGTCGCCCGGCAGAGCGACTGCCGACAGATCTTGTTTTCCCGACAGGACATTGGTAAAAAAAGAGAGCGGAGAGCGTGCGCTGCGTGAAACGCTGAAAACCCTTGACTTAGCTCCGTTTCCGGGCAAGGAATAGAAGAGGGGTTCCTGAACACTTATATAGGCTACTTATTGCAGTGGATCAACTTGTTTTGTTTATGTCTTTGTTTTCAATATTTTCGCCTTTATGTGGGAATGCAATTAAGAAATGCTTCGAAATAGCGCGCTTTAACATCGCGACACGCCGCCCGAGGGCCATCATGCGCGCTCGCCATGCAGCGGTTTCGCGTGCCCAGAAAACGGATTTTTCAGGCATCACGACGACGGACCAAGCTGAACTCTGAGAGCTGAAATATACCAACTGGACGGCGTGAGTTAAATCAGTTGTGAACACAATCTTGGCGGTAATCAATACACTGTGAAAAAAAATGAATAAACAAACGAAAGTCAGTATAATAAAAAGTTGGGCGAGTTGGTGTTGGTTCATAATAAAACGGAGGCGCGAATAAAATGGCATACAAGAAAGGATTGACACAGGACGACACGCTGTGTCGTCCTGTGTTAATCTTTTCTTGTGTGCCGTTTTATTCGCTCCCCCGTTTCACTATATAAACACACGAAACTTATCTATTTTTACTACAAAAAAAAAATTTCCAGACACCACGCACGACTTCAACTTCGCCTATACAAAACAGCCTCGAAAACTAGTGTCATCAACTCTTCTGTTACACGATGAACGCGTTCTAAAGAAGAAGAAGAAGGGAAAAAAAGAATAGAGCTGTCGCACCGGTATTCGTGGTCTCTTCGTTCTGCAAGGCCGGCTAGGTGATTCGCGCATTATACAGATCACGTTGTCAAAGTGTCACGTCAAGGCGATCAGACACAGCACTTCTGAGGGACATCGCGAACCGGCAAAAGTAAGGAGGAAATGACAACTCGTTTCCGACACCGCTTTGCAGCTCGTTCGTCGTCTTCGCGAGAGCTTGAATCCCCCGTCGTAATTCCCCGGCCGCTGGACAGGGGTCACAATCCCGCAGAGACCCACAATGCGCTACCACGCGCGTGGGAGAATGGAAACCCTCTAGCCCAAGCGCGGAAGATGCGGGGGACAGACAGCCAGAAGCGGCGGGACGTGGCGCGGTTACCCGATGATACGACCAACCAAATGCGTTTTAAATTCTCGAGAACTGATTTAAACTCCACTTTAGCAGAGCAGATCGGGCGAGAGGGAGAATGGAGAAGGCGGCGAGGTCGGGTGTGCCGCGCGACCGCGGTGCGTCGGGTGTGCCTCTGTCGTGTCGAATTCGGTTTTAAAAGTTATCTTCTCCGGGTTCTGCGACGCCTCCCTCCTCCTCCAGCACCTCGTCCTCCACACCGCTGGAGCGAGCGGGCGCGCGCGTGCCTCCTGGGGATTCCCTCGCAACGATGTTGAGATTCGCGTTGCGGCCGCGGCTCGATCGCTCAATTCCCCGGCGCGCACTTGCTCTCGGCTCCCCACCGACCTGATACGGGCGACTCTGCGACCGCGCTCTCCTTTTGTTGTCCGCTTCTGTAGCGACGCGTAGCTTCCGTCCCGGGTCGCTTCTCCTCCTCCACTGCTTTAAGGATTTTGTTCCAGTTCGAGGTCGTGTCACGCGATGCGCCTGCATTGGGAGCCGGGCTTCCTTCCGTCGGTCCTTTCGACCGGAAAGCATGCGGCCCACAAGATTCTGTGGAGGACAAACGAGCGACGAAGAACAAAAGCTTGCCCACTGCTAGATCCCCGCTGCTGGCTTGCGTATACGGTCATGAATCACGTGGTATCCGCCTCTTGACGCTTTTTACACTGCCTGCTTCCCCTCCAGGCTGCGTCGTGTTCGTTTTACTCTTCCGTCTGAGCTACTCAGTATTGGCTTTTGTAAATGACCACCGAACTAAAATAACTTTCGAGGCTGCGATGGCCGAGTCCTTTCAAGTTAACAATCGGTACCGTTTCTGCAACGTATTTTCATTTCCCAAGTGCAACTAACTGAAGGCATAATGTGTGCCTTATAAGAACGCGCTCTGTTTGCTGCTCGCAACTCTAGCCACGAGATTTAGGCGACACTGTTGATGACACTATACGCAAGGTCTGCATGTATACAATTCTGAAGATGACTGGTTGATTCATTTGTACAGTTACTTGGTGTGTCCAGGTCCAGCACACTTACTCCGACCACGATCTATCGACAACTGTTACTGAACTCATAAATTTGATACGCCTTTTATTTTGTTTATAAGCAAAATATTAAGGAGGAAAGACAATGAGGTCATCTGCCAGAGGCATGAAGCTGTGATATGCATTGCGAACTTTCACTAAGCAAACCAAATATATCGTGTTTTGATATATTTTGATGTTCGTACTGCGCGTTTATATATTGTAGGTATTTGCCAGTAATGAAAAGGCCAGATCTAAAAGCTTAATTAACTCGTTTGAAGGCATGGTAATCAACGCGAAGCAGCCGCACCTTTCTGCAGGACCTGGATATCGCTAATCGCCGTAACCATTTGGACGACGCTAATTCACGGGAAACCGGTTAATGACACAGCAGATTAGGTCGCACTGTCTATTCGGAAATATGCTCTCTAAAAGTGGTCAACACGAAAGAACATTATTTCTTTAGGTAAACTGAATACGTCCTTCTTATCGCCTGCAGAGAGAGGGAGCGATCATAATTCTCATAAGTGAGACGATGCATGTGAAGCTTTGAACATCCTGATGTGTTTGAAAGAAGAGAAAAACAAAAGGCGTTAGGTTGTATTAAAGTGGTGATTACAGCCCGTAATCGGAGCTTTGTTGCGTGAGAGTGTTGACAGCGTATTTGGACGTCGCGTACAGTGTACGCAAGCCAGCGCTGCTATGAAAGTTTCTGCAAACATTCTCAGGGGCAGCCACATCAGCACTCACGCATTCTGAGAACTGTTCTGGAGAGGTTTCAGGTTCAGGTCAACCGAAGGATGCTGACGTTGCAAAATATTGCGAAGACTGGTCCTTTCTGAGCGTATCAGTCGGCTAGAGCACAGTTATAATTTTGTGGCGAAAATTGCTTTGATGACGACGACAGTTATACGGATAACTCATAACCGTCGGGCTGGGTTTTCCGCAGTTATGCGGAGCGGTCTGAAAAACACGTGTGGCGCGGCACTAAGATGCCACTTTGCGTGTGTCTGAAGAAACAGCTAGAACCTGGCATGTCCGATCACTGCAATGGCTATGCACAATAAATAAAAGCCGGGGACAAAAATCCTGGCGCTGCAAGCGGGTTATGCTTGTACGTCAGTGAAAAGGCATATTAGCACTGGCGTAGCCGTGGGGGGAGGATGGCGGGGGGGTGTTAGGAGGTTCAAACTCCCCCGAAAAATTTTCAATTTCGCTTGTATATATATAAACACGCACACATACAAACACACGCACGAACATACATAAAGAGTGGTTGAACTCTCTCTTTCTTCTTCTTTTTTCTTTCTGAAAGGATTTCTCTTTTCCCTAAGGACCGACTGACCCATGTTCAACTGCTGTTCCCATGGAACCCTTCTCCACTTCAGTCCTCAAGGTTCTCACTTGAGTATTTGCTCCCACCCGACCCGTCTTGAACCATCTCCCCCCTCCGAAGAAAAATTCGGGCTACGACCCTGCATATTACTGTAATAGCAGCCTTTAAAGGGTGCCTGAAACGTTGTTTTAATTGCTTCAGCGCTTAGGCTACATCATTAACAAATCGTTTAGACCATAATTTAAGGGACGCACTCCTCATCAAGGCAGATACGGGCAATCAGCTGTTATCCTCCGTCTTAGCACTGGTTTTTCCTCCTCAACTCGCCGTGAGCTTGTTACTATATGCGACAACATGTTTCTAGTGTATTTCCTGATTCGCTCGCTGGATTTCAAGCAAGACGGACGTGCCGGCCGCGATGTCCTGGATTACTCCTCGTACCTCTCGCTGATCGGCGCCCCGTGACGGTCGCCTCGCCCGCTATGGCGTGCGCCGCTCTTCGTCGGGGCCTTCGCCGCTTCGTCGATGTTGTGCACCGTGCCTCTGGCTGTGTTTCGTGGTCCCGTCCCTGAACTCCCGTGATCGTCTCCCCCATCTTTCCTGTCCTCTTCTCTCTTCGTTGAATGGATGTGCTCCTATCACTTTTCTCTCTATTTTTCCTACTTTTCTTTTATTCCCTCCTTACCCCCACCCCTACAAGGCACTGCGCCGTGTCGCCTATAGGCAGACAGAAATTAAGTGCCTTTTTCCTTTCCCTAATAACCACTGAAGAAGAAGAAGTGTATTTCCTATGGAGTCCTATGTATTCCCATGTGAATTTCTTATCTCTTTATTTTTATTTTGAAGGACCACCATAAGGTTGCGAATTATTTACATTTCCATTCTCACAATTTGTCCAACTATCAAATTCTGAACCACCGAACATGTCGCTTCGTCAGGAAGTGCATATCGAAACTGCAATCGCATAATAAGGACTGTTGACTTCAGGAACGGCAAAATTTAGTGAATATTTTGAGAAATAAACAAAGAACTATTCGCCTTGGCAACACCGAATATTCCATTGTGGTGCCTCGAGCGGCGCGTCCTTCAAAATGAACACCCTGCAGCATCATCAGCAGATTTCGGTTAAATGCTGTTTAAATATGAATTCGCCTTCGAATAACTCTAATGGGTAGCGTTTGAGACAATTCCTGACCAATTATGCTTCATTTCGAAGTACTAGATACTTCCACGGTTTCAACTCGCCAGTTAAACCTGTGGTTCCATGTATTGTGTGAGTGTACGCTGGGCCTATACAGACGGGTTCCATCGGCGACAGGGGAGCGCACACAGCCACGAAGGTGCACGAGCTCGTTGCTTCGTGGCTCGCCGAGCAGATCGTGCCGCCACGCCTGAGTCATTGAGCCCCGACAAGAGGGCCGGGGACATTCATCGACCGGCAGAGCATCCCGGAGCCGCGTCCGAGGAAGCAACGCGATTTGATCGTATCCAATTTGACACAAAGATGGCAGTCGACGAGTCGGACCCCTGCTTTCCACGCCAGACCACTTACGACTCGTGATCCAATCAGAGGGGGTTCACCGTCGCGTGCTTCCATGATTCCGCCGAGCGTGTCCTACTTGGCGGCGGGGGTGCCTCCGGGGCTTCGCATGGCGGGGCGAAAGCGAGACGGGTCGCGCGCGTCGCATAAGCGGCCACCATTGTTTCTCGCGCGCGGAGATCGGTTACAGTGCCGCGGAGAGTGGCCGCTAATGTACGCTTCCGAAATAGCAGCGGCTCCTCGCTTCGGCGATAGCGAAGACAGCCGCTCCTACTCGCAGCCGCCGGGTGATCTCTGCCGTGCGCTGCTGTCGGCGCCGCAATCGCAGAGCGCGCCGGTTCGTTGGCTCGGGATGGAGCGCGCCGCGCGGCCGCCGCGTGGCTCTGCATCGCAAGTAGGCAGGACCCAGGACGACACGAAAAACCACGTGTTACTTCCAGCCTAACAAGGAGAAATGGCACCTCCCGGCGGAGACGAACCACCTATGCCTGCGCTGCATGCAGAGGGAAGCTTCGCCTGCACTCGGAACGATGGTGCGGCCACCAGCGTGCCATTTAAAAAAAAGAAGACGGCTCTGGTTTCGGTTCGCACTACGTTAAGCAGGCCGCGTCGCTGTACGCCTTAGATGGCAGATACGCACGCGTAAAAGTGCATGAGAGGGTATGATGTTTCTGGAAACCAACACCGCGGTGAAACCTCGTCCGACGCAGTGGCGATGCAAGTGCCTCTCCCGGTGTTCCGCGCCCGCATTCATATCATACCCGCAAAGATCAGCCATACGCAAATGCCGCACTTGGCGTAGTCGACGAGAGAGAAAGAGAGAATCGGGGAGTGCGACCAACAGAGCGTCGTGCTGGCCAACGTCACGGTGGCGCCTCAAGGATGGAGCATCCCCATGCTGGTAGGCACGGGAGTCCTTCTCTCTCTTCCGATGTCGTCGCAACTGCAGCCGGTTCGACAAGGGAGCGGCCGGCTTGTTTGCTCCAGTAGGAGACGGGCAGAAAGCCTTGATTCCGGGAAACATTGTCGGGCGCATTGCGTCTATTTTGAGAGCGCGGCCACATCCGCGCCGCCACAGGAAGGACTCGGTCGTCGTCGGGCTGCTCTGCTTTTACCTCGCGCGTGCCCCCGGCATAGGCGGCGCTGTTCTCTGGGGAGTCCGCGTGGCCTCACTGACAAGGAGTCGTCCGACTAGCCAACTCGGACCGCATCGGCCCCCTATTGTTTGTCCGAGAGGAAACGCGGCACTCCATCGCTACTCAGGCCATCTCTTCAGTGCAGTGTGCGCTACGAGGCAATTCGAATTGCCGGTTACAAGGAACTTTGTTGCTACGAACACATGAAAAAGCGCTCCCTTCACTTGAAAGTTGATTTTATGTGTAGCAACTTTCTAAGCTTGCTTCCACGGCCGTTTATTTTCGTAGAATTCTCGCGGTGTCTTTGTTTAAGGCAAGACACAACATCTGTCTGTTTATTTTTTTTTTTTACAGTAGCCCTGTTTACAAGTTGGCATGCAGCAAGGATAAGATCACTACTGTAAAGCTTGCCTGAAGCAGAACTTTGGTAAGCAGGCTTCGGAAGCAATGCCAGCAGTTGACAAACAGTCGGCGCCAGAGGGCCACGCAGTAGAGTGCGGCGCGCACTACAGTCCCCTCACATCGGCACGCCGGAGGCTACAAAGAGCCGCTCTTTGCCCGCGGTAGGCCAAGGCACGCGCAGGGAGAGCTTAAGTAAATGAGCTGCGGTCGTTTGCCTGTTTGTCCTTTCGTTAGCGCGACTTTCCGGGGCTGGCCTTATTCAATGAGAAGGGTTGCTTAACCGCCCCTGTCAACAGGGCGCGCGTTATGAGAGAGTCTAGCCCGGACGACGATCGTACAGGAGCAGTCCGCTGAGTTGGTCGCACTGTTGCCTCTCGCTTGAGGCGCCAGAACGGGACTTAGTTTGAACCGCGAGACCTCCGGGGCAAGGCGAGGATCTCGTTGACTCGCACGCGAGTCCGTGCCTCTGCTTAGTAGCGGCGTTGAGCAACGAGGCAAGATGCCGGCGGTCGATACATTCTGATCGCCTTTTATTTGCTTTTCCGATCGTCGGCGCTGCGCTGGATCTTGTTACATGCAGTGAAGAATATCTTCGGTGAACAAACTCGAGGTTTCCAAAGCGTTTCCAGAAAGGTTAGCAAAGAGCTAGGCCCAGTGATGTCCTGGCAAGGGAGTGGGTTAGCGAGAATGCAGAAAAAAAAAGCAAGGTGTGTCGCGCATCTTTGCATGGAAGGTGAAGCACTTTGCTCAATATTTCACTTCATGTGCGTATGTAAGACACTCCATGTTTCTCTGTGCTGTAACATTTCCTAATAAGATTACAATACAAGGAGTCGAATAAGACACATTGCAGTAGCGACGATTATTTGGTTTTACCTGAGAAAGTAACAAAAACAAAGAGCTAGTAATATGAGAAGCAAGCAAACTCAGAAAGGAAGCGCTACACATATGTGCACATACTGCGGAATACACAGACGCCTCAATGCCGTCATTCACTCTAAGGAAATGGTAAAGAACGGCTAAAGAACTGCCTATTACACATTCGAGTCGCGCATTTATACTTTATTCTGGGGCAGCGAATGCAATGCATTGAAAAAAAAAAAACAAGAAAGGAAAGAGGGCAGATGGAGAGAGAGACTACAGACGACACTTTACGGCAAGCGTAAAAACAAAAAAAAAAGCGAGAACACTAGCAAAAACACTGCACATGCCTTCTTTGTGCTGTCCTACACTAATAAGGTCATCCGTATGAAAAACGAGGTGTCTTAAATGACGCCTTACTTTAAGCACTTTCATCCGCATTTTGAGTGATATACCCACAGTGACGTTGAGAGACAACTTTTTCCTTACTCAGTTCGTAGGTTTTAAGAGCACGTGTTAACGAAATTTGTTGTACAGCCGCTGGCGGGGACACCGTTGCATTTTTTTTCGTCTACAGGGAATAACGACACCGGCCTACGATTATTAAACATGCATAACGAGAGCCTAAAGGGAAATGTCGAAGAGCGGTCGTCGCGTTCTTCAGTCCATAATTTTTACTTAGAATTTTAGCAGCCGTAAAAACAAACGACTCTCTTCTCATACTCAATTTCACTTAGCTCTCATTCTCTGCGCGAGGGGTTGGAGCTGCGGCAAGAAGCGCGCGTTAGTGTAATAAATCATTACGTCATATTTACTGCCTTTATATAGACCACGCTTCACCTACGAAAGGCCTCTCAGAAGAAAACGCTGCATAAGAACATTGGCTAGCACCTTGTATGGTCTGTTTAGTGCGGATGTTACCATCGCGCACTTAGCAACGCAATATAGTAAAGGGGGAAGGGGAATGTGTTGTTCAGGCCTGCTGGCAAGCTGTCTGTTCTAACGTGTTCAAACTAAGCAATAACTTCGCTGCAGTAAACTGAATCGGCTGACCGTTACTACGCAATATCAAAATAAGCAGAGATAGCACTCCTACATTGTCCGATGAATTCCATTGACAAAAGTCACACTTTTATATAGCTGAGCCGAAGACTGAACGGGAATCCTGCGCACTTCCTTTTGACACATGGTTTGGTGGAAGTGCGGTCTGGCGAAAGCGTTTGTTTTCGCCACAAGCCGCTGCTCTATGGGCCTCAGCAACGAACTCTTTAAAAGAAAAGTGTAAGCCGTAATCCAAGTAAAAACACGACGACAAATGTTTCGTCGACCACGCCGATATATAACGTTAAAAGAACAGAGAGAAGGGAAACCGTCGGTCGAAATTTCTAACCCCGGAACCACTGTGATTGGTGATAAGTGTTCCATAAAAATTCAATGGGAAGTCAAGTCTCTCCAAGTCGGGGGCAGAAAAAGCGAGTTAAAAGAATAAAGTCGCACCCTCTGGTGAGAGAAAGACAGAGAGGGAGAGAGAAAGAAGCGAATGGAAAAGAAAAAACAAAGGCTAAGAATCCGTTATTACTAGGTTGGGACATTACAAGGCCGCATTAATACAAAGCCATAAACGCATGAAAAGCAGCAAAAAATAAAAAGAGAGCCAGACGGTAGACAGGAGGGGCGAGGCGGAGGGACAACTAATCGCGTTACACTCCTGAGCGATCGCACGGCGCGGTCGGAATTTCAGCCCTGGGTGGCCCCCGCTGTTGCTCTTCGTCTTTTCGAGACATCGTTTTTCACAATTCAACATTCTTCTTTTTATTATTTTTTTTCGTACATTGCACCACGTCACAACTCAGACGCATAGGAGTGTGCGGAAAGACAGTAAGAAAAGAAAAACAATACAGAAGAATTAGGAAGAAAATGGCCGAGCCGAGAAAAGCCAGGAAAAGCTGTTACATACCAGGTGCGTTGCGTACAATATTCAACGTGGGTAATCTTTACGCCAGTGTTCTTTTTGACCGAAAATTGGCGTCACTCACAATAATATCGGGCATTGACTATTTCGCCATCTGTTGAACTTCAACAAAACCGCAGTGTAATTCAAGAGCGAGCGTTCAGAAAAAGAAATTCATTTCAAAAGATATGCCAAGTTTCAACAAAGTTGGCAACGTCGGGAGAGCACTTCGTTCCAATAACTCAGCAGCAACTTTCCTGGTGCGTTTAAGCAGTGTTTTGGTGTTCACCTCCCACTGCTTTTGTGTCATCAAACACATCAGCTCTTGCCGTGTCAACTTAAGCGCCGATGGACTTTAAAAAAAAGACGGTAGTCATGAGAGTTTCGCTGATTCCCTCGACCTGTCTAGTGAGCTCTCTGCGTAGCGTGTAGGCCGGTGAGGCGCCAGCGTAAAGCACTGTAAAGGCAGGGGCCATTCTGCTAGTTGTTTCGTATCACTTCTGCTGCCTGCTCACCCGGCAGGAGAGCGGTACTACGTTTAGGGGGCGTAAAAGCGGCAGGAGCAATGTTCATTCCGACCGGCACGTTCCCAACACCGGGAAAAGAAAATGATTCCGAGCCCCGCGGTCCACTTTTCAATTAACCCGGCTCCTTGGTGGCGACTCGCGGCCGCTTTCGGGGCTGCCTGAGTCTCCCCACTAGGGGCGGCCGCAGCCCGACCGTAGGCGCGCTCTCCCTAACCGGTTGCCGTAACGCGCGCCCTGCGGGCAAGAGCGCGGGGCGCCAGATGCAAAACAAGGGGCCAAGGTGGCTGGGAAGGAGAGGACGCCGGGCGTTATTTATGTGAAATTAATTAACAAACAAATTAATGGACGGGCAAGGGGAAGCCGTTTACAGCCACCGGGACCCGTGCGGCTCCCCGTTATTTGCCGCGCGCAGGGATGCTTTTGTTGCCCGACTCAGCGGCACCGCGGTGAAGCTAGGGCTTATTATGCCGGCCGGGAACACAGCCGTGGGGAGCCGGTGCTTTGCGGGAAGGAAGTCGGTTGGTTTTCCCCGCGCCGAATTTATTAAATTCCATCGTTAACAGGCTCTAATTACACGCTGGGAACAAAGTGGGGTCGACTTTTGCTGAGAGAAACTGCTGACCACCTGAGGTCCCCCACAAGCCAGTATGGCCACCATGTGGGTGCTGGCCCTTAATTTGGCTCGCCGCGAACCACAACGGTTGAGTGGCTTCTTGCTGCGACGCCTGGGCATCTGTTCTTGTAGCAGCATGAGCGGACCTTTACGAGTCACGTTTATTAAAAAAGTCCTGTCGACGTCCTTGGGCGGTTATGAACAATCACGCGGCCCAAGCCGGACACGCGGCCGAAGCCAGCCGCGCGAGCCCACCACTTGCTCATAGATTCCTCAGCTTGCTCCGAATTCCGAAGTCCGGTTTGCAGTGACCAAGTGTGTGTTTGCCAGGCGCGCGTGGACTCGAGCAAGGAACGCGGCGTGACAGCGTTACTCCAAACGAAATTCCGCATCCATAATCATTGCGGAATTTTCTGGACACGCAAAGGACAACATGCTGCGGAATATTACTCCAGCCTGCCCCCCTTACATACAAAGAGAAGTACAAATACGAGTAAAGAAGCGACTGAGTTGGCATTCGTGTAGCCCTTGGACGTTCTCAGCCCACGGACAAATACTGCCTGTGCGTCTGCGCAATGAAAGCACTTTTCAACTTCCTTAGAGACAGTCGTCTCACCGTAAAACTTCAAAAAAGTTGAATGTTGGGCGAGTTGGTGTTCGGAAATAAATACCATCGTAAGTATCGCAACGAGACAGGACAACAGAAAGGAACAGACGAACACAGTCGCAAAGCGTTCGTCTGTTCCTTTCTGTTGTCCTGTCTCGTTGCGATACTTACGATGGTATTCACGTACGTAAAACTTCTGTTTTTTGAGTGTTGTAGTGTGTTTTGTCCATATTCTGTACCTGCCTCACACTGCGTATGTATCACTTAATTTTTCATCGTGCGCATTTGGAGTAGCATGCTAGGCCTCCCGTCAGACAAGCCTCTCCACTACTCCTTAAATAACACCTTTCTTTCTCTTTCTCTCTCTCTTCCTGGATGCCTACTACATAGCAGCAGTTGTTGAAGTAATGTTGTCAGCTACGAGAGCGTCTCATTGGTATTTAAAAAAAAACTACCTTCACCGCGTAAGCAGAAAGGTGGCGATAATAATAACAACAAAAGAAACGGTCATGTTAAAAGACAGGGCGTGAAAACACGGACACAAGAGAGAAGTCAAGTTACCACAACACCGCGTTTGTGGTGTCTTGACTTCTCTCATGTGGCTGTATTTGCACGCCGTGTCTCTTAACATGAATACGTACCAACTAGCTCAGCTCTCTGTTATCTAAACACGAAGAAAGAAACTGGCTGTGTGTCGATCATAGGTCGGCAAAAAAAGGTGGAGCTCACTGAGACTCACCCAAGAAATATATTTTGCGCTTAGGGCTCACTCGGACTTAGACTCACCAATATTTTTCTGAACCGGACTCACTCGGACTCAGACTCACTGATGTTTTCCTCAGCCGGACTCACTCGGACTCAAGCTCGCCAAAATATTACTCACTCAGATTCTGACTCACGGCCCTATCTGAGTCTGAGTGAGTCGACTCATGAGTGAGTTTGCCAACCTATGGTGTCGATCGTGGTTTTGTGTCTGGTGCTATACACGTACCACCAACACGAAAAGAGAGAGAAAGAGAAAAATAAGCAAACCAATCAAGTCTAACATGAGAGCCTCAGGGACCAGTAAAATCTAATTTCAGAAATTATCTCAGTCGACTAGTCTTTCGTTTGCTCGAGAAGCTTTATAATTACAACGACGTCAACTGAGCTCGCAAATGTACTCGCACCCCACAGAGGTTCCCGCATTGATACGGCTGCTAATGCGAGCCTTAATAATGGTAATTGTATTCCAATCTACGGCCGCGGCTCGTGCCGGATGGCGGCTAGGAACAATGCGACCGCGTCCCTCCCTCCGGCCTATTGCCGAGTCATTATGCCGCAGACGCGCGCTGTCCGATCGGCCTCCTCCGAGGAATCCGTGCGCCCAGGAGAAGGGGAGGCCACTTCCCACTTTGATTGCACCGCGTCAAGCAAATGAACTCTTTTGCACCGCTCATTTCCTCCCTGACCGCGCGGTGCCCCCGACTGCCGCGACGACCGTCGATCGTTGCGGCTCCGGAGGCCAAGCTTATGGCGCGAATAATGACAGCCAACGACAAGAGAAACTGCTGGCCTAGCAATCGCTCGGCATACTCGGGAAACGAACTGAGTCGCTTCACTACTGCGACACACCTTAGGGTTATGTGCGCGTGTGCGGCGCTCGTAGCTCGAGAAATCCTGATATGAGACCTGGGAGAAACAAAAAGGTATAATAATCGGCATGCACAGGCTTCCTCGTCACAACATTATTATTAGGTATGAAAAAATATGCATATGAATAGATACAAACATAAGAAGAAGCAATAGACAGGAAGCAGGCTGAGAAATGCCACCGATATGGGCCCAACGCCTGCCTACTCTTTTGATACAGAAACGAAGTGGCAGATAGGAATGAGTGGAGTAAAAAGAAAAGAAACAGGCAACAGATAACAGGTAAAATACAAGAGCAATGTAGGAGCACAAAACAACCCGAAAGAAAGTTTCTCTACAAGCAGGAGCCCAAGTCACTTTTGTGAAGAAAAGTTTGCAAGCTACAGTAAGCCTGGTCGGGTCGCGAACATATATGCGCACGGAACGAACACAGCTGTGCATTTGTTGTGTACACCACATGAATGTCCCGAAAGCGCGAACATCGGCTTAGCAATGATTGTAAAAATTTGACCAAATTTCGCAACATGTGGTTCAAGAAGCTTCTCTGGAGAAAGTTAACAGTTGTATAAGTCAGTCACCCTCCCACTCTATATTTGCATAATGTTACGACTGCGGAGCAGTTTAAGGGGCCGCCCCGTCGTCGTCTCATGTCTCGCTTTGACGTCACGCAGGTCCCACGTTTGATACACATAAGCCGAGCAGGCTGCACGTTTGGAACGCCAGCGCTTGCCTGCCTGTGAACGCCAGCGTCGCCGAAGAGGTAATTCGTCTGTCCGAGACAACGACGCGACAGCGAAACGCCAGCGTCGGGACTTAGACACAGATCTACGGAAGAGAGAAGCGGAGGCGAAACGCCAGCGGCCGGAGTTACGTGCACCGCGCTAGGAGCAGCGAACAGTAGAAAAACAGTAGAAAGGAGACCAGAAAACAGAAAATAGAGGGTGATGATCGCAAAACAAGTCAGCTAATCACAAGAAAAGACCAGAACAGGATAAAAAATATCGCATAATCGCACGAAAAGAACAGATAAACACAAAAAAAAGAACACAAAAGAACTGAAAAGAGCATATTCATGAGATAAACACAAGTGAAATGCAGGCGAATCAATGTTCCGCAGTTCGTACAGCTTTGACTTTGGGTGGAACTGGCTTTGCTTTTTTTCTTATTTTGGTCATCTGGAATCAAGCGCCCATTCTTCATTTTCATGAGAGTTCGGAACTTCACGCCGCTTACTGGGTACGCATGATATCGCTCTACAAATGACATGACAATTTATAGTTTTTACTTTGTCTACTTGTATCAAGACTTTAGTGTTGTATCACACACGTTAATAATAGACACCCCCCCCCCCCTGTGGTTCTAATTACCTCTCACACATCTCAACCTGTTTATAGACACCGCTTTACCTAAGACGCGTTCATCAACATCATTTCTCATTTCATTTCTAAAGACGCCGGACTGTCTTTCTTTTTTGTTGCTGTAAGGTGAGGCGAAGTGGCCCCTGAAACATTACTGGTCGTGTTTTCATCTGCTTCGGGGTTCTTCAATTCTGAATCCGTTAATGTTCGATCCTCCGCAGGCCGCATACGTAACGTGTCTCCAATAACAAGTTTAGACAATGTAAAATGATTCGTTGAGCTAAATGAACCTTGCATTTGGGGGTAGGCTCCGATATGGTCGAGAAGAGGAGAAGAGGCTCACAAAATATTACAGAGACCAATGAAACTTGGTCGTCTGCTCGTTGGTCCGCATGAAGAGAATGAAATCACTTTCAGACTCATTTCAGGAACTGCATTATATAGCACGTATCGAGTATTCGCCCAAAGCTCAAGCGCAATCACATTTATCAGTTTGTCCCGTAGAAAAAAAATGAGGCGAAACAAATTATATGAAAAGCATCTTCGGAAAAAAAAATATTCAGGTAACTACAGAACATGGAATACAAATGACGCTGAGGCAACTGCGCGGCAGGGTTCATTGCGCACTCCGTCCAAGTGCAGTAGACTATTGCAGCGTTCTACGGCGACCGCGATGTGACTGGGCGAGCAAAAGAAAGCACGGCGGCGGCCAGAAAAGTTGTCCGTCGCGTAGAACAAAGCCGTCTGTAGAGAGCGCATAGCATCCGCGGCGTTTTTGTCGGCCGCGAGAGGAGCAAGCCGGGGCGACAAACGATTCCTGAGGGGGCAACCGCTCGCGATTCATTCATCTTGAGCGCGTGCCCCCATCTGTCTCGGCCTCTCTCCCGCGGCGGAGTGCATCCCGCCAGGAGAGCCGCCGGAGCGGGCATCAGACGGCGGCGGCGGCGGCGGCGCGGGCCGCTCTAATCGCGCGCCTGTTTCCAGCGGCGGACGCGACGGCTGACCAATTTGTTGGGCCCATCCGTCGGGGAAGGCGTATTAGTGTCAGGGGAACACCCGCTGCACCCGAGATTAATGAGAAACCGATAGGCCGGCCACCGCTGGTCCACTGCGCAATCGATGCGTCCAGCGGACGCGCCAAGGCTGCACTCCTCCGAGAACTTCCCACGGACACCAGCTCAGGTTTCTCCCCCGACGGCAGCCCCCGTTTCGAGCTCCGTAGGTGGAAAAATTCAAGTCGCACGCTGCCTTTGCCTGTAACAAGAGGAAGGCCCAGTGCTCAGTTGCTGCTCGCTCCTGGGCCAAGTACTCAGGACAAGTATCTCTAGAGGACTCTCATATCTGTGCGCGCTTTGGCACGTGGTGTGTCACTAATGATTGTTTCTTACTATCTGTATGTGTACTACTATACGTTACCTTTGAATTAGACAGTGACAGGCAGCTCCGGCTAGTCTGTTTTAGGACGCACAGAACTTTGTACGATAGTTCGTAATGAACAAAGGAGAGAGAGAGAGAGAGAAAAAAAAAAAGAGCAAAGCGGAAGCGTTGCTAAGACACCCATATTCTAACAATCGACAGTGACTCTTTTAAATAATCGTCTAAATATCATTTTTACGGGAGCGTGTCCGTTGATGGTACTGTAGCTTTCTTTTTATTTTTTATTTTTTTGCTACATAGCTAATGTAAAACCAGACCATTCTTGAGCACTCAATCACTTGTAGTTGAGGCGCTGCTGTTCACTTTAGAGAGGTAAGTCATTGCAAAGTCTTAGTGGGGCATAAATCTTCTTGACACACAGCCAAACAGACAAGACCTCTACATTTTCTTCAACAACCCCTCGTCTTTGCTCGCTGTCCCCCGCAGGAATAGGAAGGCGGGAGTTGGAACGCCGCCTCAGAAGAAAACTCTTAGCGGCTACAAAAGCAAACAAAAAGAATACCACTACTCGGGAGACTTAGCCAACAGCGGCTTTGGCGGCATTGCCTCAGAGATCAGCGGTCTCAGGCGGCTTTGGTGGCGTTGCTTCAGAGTTGAGCGGAGATGCCCAAATGACTCTATCTCTCAGCTATTAAACGAGTACTGAAACGATCTTGAGACATCGCAAAAGGGAGTTTTTTTCGTTTCCTTTTTATGCAGTGTTAACGCTCTCCACACACCGGAGTCAGACAGCAGGTATAAAATATTTTACTTTGATATTAAAGTTTTCGTCACTGAGCATCTGCAAGCCAGTCCCACCGCAGTGGATATTAGAGCTGTGCACGGGCCGTATTTCCGAGCCCGAGCCCGGCCCGGGCCCGCTGACTTTGTCGAATGCCCGCCCGAGCCCGACGGCAAAGGGCTGCGAGCCCGCCCGGCCAGGCCCGACGTACGAAAACACAATCCCGGGCCTGGCCCGCGGCCCGGCCCGACTTTTTGTAGGTTCGCTGCGAAAACAAAGCATCGTTTTCCGGTAATTTGGCACTTTGTTGCACATATCAAATATGATCAAACGACACACGAAGAACAGCACATTACAAATTGTCGAGCAAAAACAGCAAGCAGTCCAACGATTCCGGCTTCAACGAAGTGCGGCGCTTTTGCTATACAAGTATACGGCCTCATGCCAGCAACAATGGAGTTCGCTCGCCAAAGCCGTCACGTGCATGTACGGAGTATGCCCAAGGGCGTCCGCAGAACTTATTCCAGGGGGGTGCAGGGGGGGGGGGGGGGAGAGATCCAGCCCTGACAGTTTTCACTGCCGTGACATGACCTGCAAGATTAATCAGTAGTGTGCAACGTGCGAAATTGGTTGGAAATAGAGAAGGCCGGGACCTGAGTATGCTAATCAAGCTGTGTAACACATTGCTACCGCATAGAAAAATATTGTTCGAAATTCCAGTTAGGGGCAACTGCCCCCCCCCTTGCACCCCCCTCCGGACGCCCATGGGTATGCCCATGCAAGCGTCAGCTTGCACGAACGCGATATACGTCGGGTCGCTCGTCGCTGTCGCGTGCATTTTCACTCATATGGCATTTGGCCTTAAATCTAACGCGAACAGTTGCGTGGCACCGTCACTAGCTCAGGTGGTGTTACTTCGCTGTTTGTAGGAGTGCAACAGAGGCAGTGCTTTACCTGCTCCCCTGTTGTTTAAATTAGCGAATGGAAAGGAAAAGCGGTGAAGGGCGGTCGCGGAAAAGGCGCTGTATGCGTGCTGGAAAACAATTCCCGCTCATTCTCTATATTTCGGGCTTGAGTCGGACTTTGCGCCGGACCCGAGCCCGGCCCGATAAAACTCAAAGTAGCTCGAGCACGGCTCGGGCCCGATGTGAAAATACGTCGGCCCTCCCGAGCCCGGCCCGCGGGCCGGCTCGGGCTCGGGCTTTCGGGCTACCCGGTCCCGTGCACACCTCTAGTGGATATTATCCCAACGAGTCAACACAGTTTCACCGAGTTTGCGAACTCAGCGTTTTAGCCTAAATCGCAGAAATCACTGTCGGGGTCACTGGAAACGTTCACTCATCGTTGCTTACTTGCACCACCAGCAGATGGCAGATCTGCCACTAGTACGTCACAAATTGCTGTATCCCCGTGACGTCGCACCGCGATGAAACGTCACTGAGAAGCCGCCCCCTCGATATCAAAACCGAAAGTGTTGTTTTAAGGTAGCGGTATTAAAAATATATACGATGCATTCCAGGCGCCACAATACTCTCTATAGTGCTCTCGACACCAGTGTCCTTATTTAGAGCAACAATCCGCAAACATTTAAAATTCATGTCACTACTCCTTCACATATAGAATCTCATTTCTGGGGCCAGGTTGTTGGAAGAACTAGCACGCTCGAATGCTCGGAAAACGATCAGACTGCGTCTAGCAATGCATATCTTGTCTCGCAGTCATCCAACTGTGGCGCTGACCTTCATGTATCAAGTGACGGCGTTTTGAAACAAGCCAAAGCGTTGGATATTACAGGCTAAATACTGATGATGATACTGATAATGATGACGACGATGATACATGGTGTTTTTATGGCGCAAGGGGCAGTTGCGGCAAAAGCGCGCCAATGCATGGTGTATTGTGTGAGAAATGGTGTGATCCACGCCAATGGACACTGAATACTGGTTACCATTTTGCGAATATATTGCCTACTATGATTGAGCAAATTACCCCGGTGAATTCATGGCCGGTGAGCGCTTTCTTGGCAGGTTGACTGATTCAAATCGAACAAGTGAATGTGAGGCTTTAGACATTCCAGAAAGCGCATAGCAAGGTTATTTTACTTGGTTCCATGTTTCTTTATATTATAGTGTTTTCCCTTAATTATTATATTTAAAAACAAACTTACGCTTTAATTAGGTCATCGTGGCTAAATTTTCCAACTATCAAATACACTTTTTGCATTGATGACCACTTGCTCTCGCTTTCGCCCTTAAAAGCTGTATTGAAGACATCTTTAATGGTGCGAAATTCATCTATCATCGTTACGCGGCCATATGAATGCATTTATAGCAGCCATTGAGATGTTAAGGTTATGCTAGCACTTCATTAAGTTCACAGTTTGATTATATTCTGACTGGGGGGAGTTGCAGATCCTACAGAGTTCACTGAACGACGCTGACTATACGACGTGGCAAAGGTTTGTTTCTCTCATCGGGAACACCTGAAAGAGAGGACCGCTCCAACTTCGAGAAAACAAACACGGACGTAATAAGAATTGTCTACCTTACTGTTAAAATTTGAGTCGAAGTTGGCCTCTCTTTTCTGTTAACTCAGTGCCAAAGTTTCGTTTTCTCAGACCATAGAAAAACGCAACTTTCTGCGCCAAAGTCTGGGATAAAGCATTGAGAAAAGAAGGGAAACTACAAAAACAGAAAGACCGACAGAACCGCGAAGCTATGTATCTTCTCCTCTCAATTTCTCCCTGGGATTTCGTTCGGTCGGGTGTTGGAAATATTGCTTCTCTTTTTTTTCGGCGGGTCATCTATTTTGAATGCAAAGGAAGAGAAACAAAACAGACGCCATTCGAACAGACGGAGCGGACGAAATTAAGAGTGAGGGAGGGGCTGGTGTCGGAAGACAAGGGTGGGTTCCCAGCTTCTGAGCCGTCGAACTATACTCTCCCCGGGAAGAAAGAAAAAATAGCTGCCCTTTGTTTTAGTTTTCTTGTTTGTTTGTTCGCACCATCAGTGCACGGTGGTCGTTGTTGTAACGCAAAGGGAAGCGAGGTGGATGGTCCAAAGCCGACGGGACAAGAAGAAAAAGTAAAAACTGGCCGCCACCCAGCCCGTGCTCCTTGAAACAAGTCAAACGGGTCGTCCCTTAAGTTTTCCACGGCTACCACCCAGTGGCTGTGAGATCGCTTTACACTTGGCGAGAAGAATTCCGAAGCCTCGGCAAGCGCGAAAAACGAAGGGCGCAAGTCGCGTCGGGAGCGCGCGCGCGGAAGAAGGACGGAAGGAATCGGGCGAGGGGGGTCGGCAAGAGACGACACAGAAAGGGCGCAGTTTAGAAACGGGCGAAAAGGGAGGAACGCGCGTGTGTCTGTGTGTGTGCCAGCGAAGAAATACGTGAAAGTATTTAGACGCGCGGGGCGAGAGAAATTTATACTTCTCGTAAAAATCAGGGAGACGTGACCAGAGTTTGTTGAACGGAAGCACGCCGGGCGGTCCAGAAGTGGCGGAGCGCGCGCGCTGCCTCGCGGGCTGCCACGGGGAACTCCGGCTGCCGCCTCGAGTCGGGCGCCCGCGGGTGCCGAGTCCACGGCTCAGCAGCTCCGAGCGTGAAAGGCACGGAGGCCGAAAATGGCTTTGATTGAATTATACCAAAGGAAAGGCACTGTATGCCGCCGGCCCGACACGGTGGCGCAACCAGGACCGAGAAAGAATAGTCGAAGTAACGATAACAACAAAAACGTCACGAAGAATAATAACAATAAAACAGACGGCTGCAACTTTTTCAAGGCTACTGCTTGCCTTCACTCTTCTGCCCCAGAAGTCCAGGGTGACGTCCTGGATAGAGTGAGGAGTCAATTTAAGGGCAACGCCCACTGGCCAAAATGAACCTAGGTGACAGTAGGTACACCCCGTGTTCATGCACGTTGGCGCGGTACAAGCGCAAGAGGACAAAGGGAGTCGCACTTATTTTGGAAGCTTTAGTATCTCAATATTTCTGAGGACTTTTTTTTTTATATCTACAAAGTATGATGTTCCGTCTGCAAATGTTCACTTCGTAAAGATGACTTAATGAAGGTTTCTGAATTGTTTTAGAAAATATGGTCAGCAAGTATACCACTGAAGGGTGTACGTGGCAACGTGCCAAATATATAGAAGAGCGGAGAGGAGAGCCTGCCTTCTCGAGATGGGTGCCCACACCACCGAGTGCCTGCGCGGCACTGGGAAACGAGCCGAGTATCTCCTGCATAGGATTCGAACACTTTACCACTTGACCACTGCTGTGGTGAATACTCATCTCGAGAAGTGCTCTTTTTTACTTTCCTCACTCTTCTGTCTTTCACTTCTCTTCCACTGAAAAACGAAAATAACAACAACAACAACAAAAAAAAAAAACACTCCCTTGTGGGCGCAATGCATTGAGGATCTAGCACGAGAAAATAATGCACGTTAGCCACGATGACGTCAAGCTCAACTCCATACCCGCCGTTTTGGCGCAGTGGTAAAAGCTTTCCTGCGGCTTAAAGCAAGGTGGCAGGTTCAATCGTTGGCCGTGTGGTCGCATTCTTATGGAGGTGAAATGCAAAAAACTCTCGCGTACCATGCTTCGACTGCACGTAAGGGAATCCAGCTTGTCACATTCGTTCCACAGCTCTAACCTACGGCGTAATTGGTAAACTGTGTGTCACTTCTTTTACGGCATGCAGATGAATTGATTCGGAATGAGATCACAGAAGAATAAGTGCTGGGGTATAATTTTTTAATGCGTGCTTTTTAGTGAGAGCGTCAGTCTTCGTAGATGATGTCAAAGCGCGCGTGCCTCACGCTATAGGCGGAGTTCTTTCGTCCGCACACGCACCGCGCAAGCGAATGCCCAGGATAGGAATGTATGCAAAAAGAACGGGCGAAAGAAGTGCCACTGTACATCAGCGGCAGCTGTGTAAAGCAAAGAGCCTGTGCGGCGGAGTGTGCCCAGGAAGGGGCAGCCGATGTCGGAGAAGAGAGCCCAGGCGGCGGCAGCGTGACACACGGCCATCGTAGGCGTCCTCCGGATGGCCGCCGTATTTAAAGCCCTCCCCCGGCGATTCCAGATTCAATTGAGCAGAAACAAGGCTGGGGTAAGGCTGCGGGGTCGAAAGCCAGTCGCACGCGGGGACGCGGCGACAATTCGAAGCAACGTACGCGAGCCGCAAAAGGCACCCAGGTCGAGACAAAAGGGGAGCGTGCCACAACCCAGCCAAGGCCCCTGGCGTTCATTGAGTGCGGCGCAACGGCTCGAGTAAGGGTTCGGGCAGCAGTAACTAGCGGCGACTGCGCTATAAAATCTACATGGCTCCGACGAACGCTTTCTCCGACAGGAAGTTGCACGGGGTCTCGGCTTCCCCGTGAAATAGAGCTGGAGCTTAAACTCCTCTGGGTGGAAAATTCACGGCGCTCGGAAGCGTACCGCGCGGCTAGTGCTAGCTGCGAAGCGTGCTGCAAGTGCACATAACAAAAAAGCGGGAAAGAAAGCAGATGGTGGTTGTGCGAAGGAAAAGAACGGCTCTCGCGACTACTTGTGGCTATAGGTTTTCCAGCGGTGTGGGGTGGAGTTTCTAGTGCGCATTCGTGCAGACATGGAGAACAAAGAAACGCCTGGCCCAAAAACCAAGCGTTTAGCTTGCTAAAAAGAATAACAACATCGACTGACGCTGTAAAATGTATGGAACGTGCAGTAGCTGCATAAGGTGTTTAAGCTTCTTTCGCTCTGTCTCCTTCTTTCTAGTCGTGTTAGTAAGACTATTGCACTGTTTGAGAGGAAGCACACCGAAAGAGAATCACTAAGAAGTTAGCAAATCGACTCCTGCTTTCATTAGGTGAGCACAAACCGTAATTTCGGCACGCTTGTTGATAGTGTGTGTGATCAGATCACTGGACGGTCTCCGCTTTTATTTTCTCAACGTCCTTCCGCTAGGAAAATTTTCGCCGTTCTTTTATACACGTTTTCGCGCCTGTCGGTGGGCCGATCGCCGGTGGCCCGCGAGAGATCGAGATTAGCGCCGAGCTCGCTGCATCACAACGAAGCGGCCCCAAATGGGCGCCTCCTTTTGCGCGCGATGGATACGGCTGCAAAGTGTCCGGAGCATTCTTTCACGCCCCGCGTGACAGCGACGCCTGCCCCGAAGAATCTTAATGTCGCTTCTCGGCGGCTATGAACGAACGACGCGACACCTCCCTTCGCGAGGGCCCGGGCAGGCCGCATCATCACACACACTTCACCCACCCCCTGGGAGAAGAATGGAGCCCGTGAAGTGAGGGGACAAGTCAACAGCGGCCGAGGTGAAGGCACCCACGGACCCATGCACACTTGACGAGCCGACGACGTTCGCGTCGAGGTCTTTCTCTTCGGGCGACGGCAAGGGGCCCGCCGATGCGTTATGATGCCCCCCCCCTCCCCTTTCCCCATACCTCTCCTGGTGAAGTCGTGAGCGCGACGTGGCTCGGACGATCGGAGTCGCCGACGGGTACCAGGCACACTGCCGGAACCGAAGCAGGCTTGATCGGTGCGTCCCGGCCTGTGCGCTGCGTGCAGGGGAAGCCTCGCTTCAGTTGAAAACGTCAGGAAGACGTCCCGGTGTCAAACATTACGTGACTGCAGTAGTGCGTCGCTTTTGCAGGCATTTCCAGCTCGCAGGCAAACTTCTCAGATGAATCCGCCTCCTTCAATATCCGGGACTCCTAAGAAAGGAAATTAATAGTTACAGCTGTCCAATATGTTTTCACTGTGAATTTCTCCGTTTGGTGCAAGAGCCTCCTTCCGTGCGATCAGACACTCTGTACTAATGACCTCTCAGTATTTTGTCAAACTTTTCTGCATGTTGTAGCTATGACTTGCCGAAGTAGGTAGTAGAGAAAACTTTTGATTGAATGTACAACAAGGAGTATATTCGTTCAGATTTGTGATGTGGGTGTGTTAGTTATGTATTGTGAAATAGTTCGTGCACTGACATGCACGGACGGGCACAGAAGGAGTGCACAGAAAACGTGCGCTCGCCAACTAAAATGAAACAACTGAATTGACGTTTCGGCACCCAATAGCTCGTTACTGTGTCGATGATTAATTCAGCTATATTTTTGTGCTACTCTTTTCAACGCGCCCAGACCTTAGTGCAAGAGCAGAGAAATTAAACTCCGTACTGTCTGGAGACTAATTATTTATATGTAGTTTGAATTTACCTTCCAAATTACATACCTCTGTGGCGATATCGTCAATGAACTTGACGGCCAAGCGAATGCCTGGATGCATGAACTATACATTTTTCTCTTTTCAGAACGTACAAATTTTTTATAAATATGCGCATAGCAAACGTGGCGTTTGGCAGATGACTTGTAAGACGAGGCGAACATACTTTATTGCTGTAATAAAAGGAGCTCCGGAACAAAATTTTGATAATTAACAGTATTTATTAGATCCCCACCGGTAGCGCTTTAATGAAAAATTTGGAGGCAGTCACGTAATATTTTAATACATCCCCTGTGTAAGATTAAATCTTTCAAAAATCCAGCATAACTCAAAATATTACAGCAAAGCTGATTTTTTTCGTGTCCGCCGCAGGAAACTCCCACAAACAAATGACTAAACAAAAAAAAATCACATGGTCTTATGCATTTGCCTAAGACGTCTCGAAGACGAAAGCCATCTTCTTTTTCTTCTCAGTTGGTTTCTTTTTCTTCTTTGTCTCCTCAGAACACTTCATGCCCCTGCCGTCCTATGCCGATTCGGACTATAAAGGAGTTCATAACTTTGTAGAAAATTAGAACAGTGTAATGTTTAACGTTCAATAATATTAATGTCTGGGGTTTTACGTCCCAAAACCACGATATGATTATGAGAGACGCCGTAGTGGAGGGCTCCGGAAATTTCGACCACCTGGTGTTCTTTAACGTGCACCTAAATCTAAGTACACGGGCCTCCACCATTTCGCCTCCATCGAAATGCGACCGCCGCGGCCGGGATCGAACCCGCGACCTCCGGGTCAGCAGCCGAGCACCGTAACCGCTATACCACCGCGGCGGACACGTTCAGTACAGGCACTATAGAAACCGAGCGGATGGCGATCGCTCGAAAGGCAACCCCGCTGTCGCGTCAGAAGGAAATGTTTTGTGACGATGTGCGTGACGGAGCTTGAGTAATAGCATGCCGCGGCAAGTAATGATACGGCAAGTCGTGAGAGATGCTTGCCAGGCAAAACATGCCGTATCAGTATCTGCCACTATGTTCAATTTCGAATATTGCCGTAGGTTCCGTCAAGAGGAATCCGGGGGTCCATGGGATGTGACGATGACTTTTTATATCACTCGTGTTTACGACGCCGCCCCGCCACAGTGGTCTAGTGGTTATGGCGCTCGACTGCTGATCCGAAGGTCGCGGGATCGAATCCCGGCCGAGCCGGCTGCATTTTCGATGGAGGCGAAAATGTTTGAGACCCGTGTACTTAGATTTAGGTACACATTAAAGAAACCCAGGTGGTCGAAATTTCCGGAGCCCTCCACTACGGCGTCTCTCATAATCATATCGTGGTTTTGGGACGTTAAACCCCAGATGTTATACTATATTGTTTACGACGCAGGACGTCGATGATCAATTTTCGTGTTTGCAATGATGAGGCGTCTAGGCCTTTCGCCTAAATAAAGTGGAAGTGCCTTAACATACTAGGCTGTATGACGGCGCTTCAGAAGATGTGGTAGTTGCCACTTGGGCGTTTCACGACAGTGGTGCCATCATATTGACAACACCATAATAATATTAGGCGAATCCACCGGTTGAACAGAATGCACGCCAATCTCACTACGCAGCTCCAGGTAAAGCGGCAGATATGCTTTTCAAATTTATTCTTACTGCCTTTTACTTATTAGTAAAGTTATTACAGATAAGCAACTGATTAAAAATGTTCTCTTTATAAGAAAGGGATATATGGCTGCTCTTATCTTCAGGCACCAAAGTGTTTAATTTGTGTTAATTTTTTTCATTCGAACAAGCATTTTAAAAATCGCATGGAGCATGTTTTGCCACTCTGCCTGATCTAGCGAATCAACTGACGAAGCGTACGTTACTTGAGTAATAAATAGCAATGTCCAGATGGTCAATTCAGGCGTTCACTAAGTATCTTTTTAATTATTCCCATTGGGGCACATCTTGCGATTGCAAAATGGAAGTCGACCAATAGAAAAGCCATGTTGTGGTAGCAAATGTCC
>NC_051176.1:255246021-255273046 GCF_013339695.2 Rhipicephalus sanguineus
CTGTTTCTTTAGAAAGATAAGTATTCAAAAAATAATCCCAAGTCCGAAACTGCTGTGCCTCGTAATCCCATCATGGTTTTGTCACCTCATAACGTTTTTGTAACACCAACCCGCAACTTACGTGCTGTCACTGATGAGCTAGAGGGAGAATGCGTCACAATACAACGTAAATATTTGCAGGAATAGTGTTATGGGCACGTGTATCGGAAGTGAATAAACTAGGGTACTAAATCAAAGTGACTCGAGGAAGTTACGCGTCACTTATCGAAGGCTGCAATGGAGATTACGAATTCCGCAATATAACTGCGGCGTGTGTGCTTTAAACGTTGTACACTCATAGAAAGTGCATTTGCTTCCATAAAATGATAGGGTATTTCATATACGTATCTAGAAAGCGTAAAGGTCGAAAACATAATGCGTTACCTAGGCGAAAGTACACAGTACAAAGGTTTGAATGGTTACTGTTGCGAAGAAAAGAAGCGTATTTTGAGAACGTTTCTCCCGTCAGCAATATTCGATACAAACACGGAACGAGCAGAACACTGTAAACTTCGCATAGCATAAAAACCTCGCTAATTCAAGCGTAGTCGCACGAATCTGGCCCCGTGTAGAGAAATCTGTGCGCGCAACCGTCGCGTCGCAGTGTGGCGGGGCCCTTCAATCTGTGTGACCGATACTTCCCGATAGCGCAGGCGTCCAGCCGGGTACGAGCAGCACAGAAAGACTGGTGCAGAGCTCGCGGACAGCCGCCTAATTGGCGGGTGCGCGCTGCCACCTGCGAGATGCGCGTTCCCGGCTCCTCTCCTCCTGCGGTGACTCACGGCGCCCGCGAGCTGCTCTGTGGCGGCGAGGCATTAGCGCGCGCCGCCGTGCACGCGCCTTTTTTTTCCCCGCGCGTGTTACAGGTCCGGCGCTCGCCAGGGCGTGTTGCTTCTTCCGGGCGTGCGTGTCGGCGCAGCGCCAGCCGAGGCACGCCATGGCTGTCGCTGCTCCCTGACGAGCGCTGGCACATCCAGGGGCGTGCCGGGCTCGCGCGCAAGATGAGAAACAACACACGCGGTTCCTCCCTCTTCCCTCCCGGCAGCCGGCGACCGAGACATTAGCGACGGGGGAGAACTGCTATACCCACGTCTCTCAGACGGCGAAACCATCCTGTCCACGCAGCAGCAGCGACGACAGACCCTTCGACCATCATATTTAGTTCGTGGAACGAGTCACTCTGGCTGCCGCCTCGTGGCGGTCTGTGAAAGAGTGCAGTTGTACGACTTGTTACACCTAGAGCTTGTGCCACAACTGGCCACTAAGGTCTCGGTACCTATAGTGCGTTTATAGTTGGGGTGAGAGTGACAACATTTGTTGTACAATATATATAGACGCCTCCGAAGGGTTTATTCAGATGACACATATAGACAGCTTATGAATGCCTTCCTCCAAGGCCAAGGAAACAGTTTGAAGGTACTATCCACTTATTTGGTTGTGTAGGGGAGTTGTGTATAGTTACACTGTGTGTGTACGTGCATGTGTGTGTGTGTGTGTGTGTGTGTGTGTGTGTGTGTGTGTGTGTGTGTGTGTGTGTGTGTGTGTGTGTGTGTGTGTGTGTGTGTGCGCGCGTGTGTGTGTGTTTGTGAAAGGTTGAACTATAAACCTTCAACCTTTCCATTTGAATCGAAGGCTTGTGTCAATGCACATGATGTAATTTTTACTAGGCCTTCGGCTGCGTGCAGACCTTACCTTATCGGTCATAAGAGAACTGATGAACCCGATTGCAAACAGATTATTAGGAACCAGGCTATTGCACCCACTGCAGTAACATAAAACAAGTGGCACAATAGTATCGCCTCGCACCATTGTGCCATCGTACCAATGTGCAGTAGCTTTGATACGTTATTTCTGTGGAATGCTGTCGTAGTCGCTTACGTATGAAGGCATTTGGTGGAAACTCAAGACGCTTAAAGCACCATGAAGACTGCATCTTGCATACATAGTCTGGAAGTTAATTTCAGTTCAAAAAGAGCAAGGCAATATATATATATATATATATATATATATATATATATATATATATATATATATATATATATATATATATGCTTAAATAATGCGGAAGAGTAACTTCGGTTGCCGCAAGGTTATAAGAGTATATGCGCCTTCAATCAGTTGCGAGTGTAGCGAGTGTCGTGTTTCCTCTTGTCCTCTTTGGCCCCGTCGAATTTGCGCTACTACACCATATGTTAAAATGATATCTCACCAACTAGCCCAGCTCTCAACCCTACTAAAAAACAACGGTTTATTTTGTCGACGTTTCGATCGGAGACCGGTCTTGATGAAGATCGGTCTCCGATCGAAACGTCAACAAAATAAACCGTTGTTTTTTATGAAGGCGCATATACTGATATACTTATATATATATATATATATATATATTGTTTTGTTATTGTATTTTTGCCTTGCCGTGCTGACTTTGTTTCGACAGTCTGGCTCTTTTTTGTTTGCATTTCCTTTTGTTGACTGCCTTTGTGTTGTTTATTTTTTTTTTCTTGCGTGTTCCCGCGCAAAAAACCCTACCGTTCTTCCTGGGCCCCTTATATGTAAATTATTATTATTATTATTATTATTATTATTATTATTATTATTATTATTATTATTATTATTATTATTATTATTATTATTATTATTATTATTATTATTATTATTATTGCTGCTGCTTGAAAATATTTTCTGTTTCTATGTTCGCTTTTCACGAGCTGAACACTACCCATGCGAAAACTTGCCTATTTAAGCACGTATTATTCTTGTAGCCCACTTCTAGAAGTTGCGAAAAAAAATTTTAATGCGAACAAGGTGCTATTGGGGGCAAATTATTCGTAGCCACAAGCAACAAGAATATTGCGATTAGGGTAACCAAGAAGCACTAATAAACTGCTCCCGAAATACTTAAGGAACACCTGGCGACAGTGGAGGTATAATGTTTCAAATAGAAAACAAAAATTACTTTATGGCATTCGTCTTGCGTTTCTTATGAAGCACTTCTAGCCATGGCGCATATTCACAAGATAAAGCTCTTCTCCTAGAATCCTTTGCAAGCAGTTATGTCAGCCAATTCTTCTGATTTTTTAACACGCAAGTGTTTTATGCCGGGGTCCACCAACACTTCAGTGATGTATTTCCGTCACGGAAATGACGTCGAAAAAAATGTACACGACGAGATAGCAATAAAAACGAAAGAAAAAGTTCAATCAATAGGTGTCGAACCCACGACCTCTCGAACCTCTAGAACAGATGCGTGGCACGCTATCCACTGCGCCACCGTCACACACTCTGGAAGCTATACAAGAGAGAGAGAGAGTGATGTTCTGTTTACTCTTTAAAGGGACACTAAAGAGAAACAATGAATTGGTTTAGATTGATAAAGTGTGCTCGGAGAACTCTTGTGTAGTTTATTTCACCACCATAGGTTTATTATTAGAGGAGAAAACCAAGTTCAAAGTTTCATTTTTAAATTTCGCGCCGAACTTTGTAATTTGTGACGTAAAAGATTACAAAGAGCATTTAACGTATTTTGGCGCCACTGGCTTGACGAAATTTCCGCAAACTCGTTGTGTCAAGTCTCTGGCTCCCTCAGAGGACAATGTACTTCGATTTAACCGATTAGGAACTACGTAGACCCAAGCACGCGCCGTCAAAAATATGTGACGTCACGGCAGATGGTGCGGGAATCCCAAGGTGGCGTCGCCACCTGTATTTTCTTTTTGCGCGTTTTCTCGCTTATTAAGCGTCTTCTCGCAGCAAGCGTGGTGTTTTTGGCATCGTGGAAGACTACTTTACTAATGCGAGAGAAATCGTTTTGCTCTTTAGTGTCCCTTTAACATGCCGCGGAATGGCGACCTTAGTCAACGCTCTTCTGGCTGTCACACCGCTTTCTCTAATTACGCCCTCACCGTTAACTACTATTACATCTACCACAAGGCTTTGTCTGACGGTTGATCATGGACGTCAGTCGTCGGGATGGAGATATGCCTCCAAGGGTGTATCCACGTTAAACGGTGCTATAGCAGCCAAACACCAATAGACACTGAGCAAGCTCTCTGATATCTATCTACAGTAAACATTCAACAACTTCAGTGAGGACACGTTTTACTTTCGTGTTATACCGATTCCTATGACGGAGGGATCAACCATGTTTTTTTTTTCAATTTGGCCCCTTAATTTATTATTAATGGTTATCTGTACCAAAGTAAACTGAATTTAGGCATTTGCACGCTAGAAGCGCACGAAACTATATGAAACTCGTGTCTTGCATTGCGCCCCCATTGAAATGCGGCCGCCGTGGCCGGGATCGAACCCAGAACCTGCATCGGAATAGCCTATCCGATAAGCTGGTGGCAGTTACAAATTGAACCATACTCAGCCAACCGTAAACGAAAAAGTTCTAAAAGTAAACCAGTTCTCTCGATTCAATGTCAAGTAAAGGGCTTGAAAGGACGTGGAGCAGTGAAAAAAACGTTTCTTTCATAGAAACAAAAGCTAAAGAGAGAAGAAAGCGATTGTAGCTATTCTGCAGATATCGCGAGAAGCGGCTTCACTGCAAGAATTAAGCCATCGATCACAAGCACAGGCACAGTGTAGCATAGAACTTGCAGAGCGCATAAGCTCGTTTTCGGCGGTGCAGTGGGAGAGGCATAAAATGACCGCCTGCTATCTATAGCTTGTTGCGCGGATGGCCCGAGAGAAATACGTACTCCCGAACGGGCATGAACAGTGCACGAGTGGCTCGACGCGGAGGTGCCGCCCTTTGCGGGGACTTTAATAGCCTATCAAGACGCCCGTTGAAGCGCGTTCCACCTTCTGCGCGCAGATTTCGCGTCGGCGGCAGACACTCAACAGAATGAAGCACTCGGTTCAGAGGGAGAATCGGAAAAAAAGAAAAGACTGACGGGTTTACTTTTCTCTCAAGAGTATATAGAAGAAATAAGGAAGAAGAATAATGTCGAAGACGACATTAACAACCCGAAGTGTTTCGCCGGAGAGAAAAGGCAAGCGAATAGAGAGAGAAGTGCCTTAATACATCCCCTCACATTGACTTGGACGTACATCGCACAATGCCCGTAAAGTGGCGGAGGCGAGGCCCGAGCGACGACGACTTGACGTCGCCGTTCGGCCCCGCGCTTTCTTTGTGCGCTTTCTTTGCTTTTTAATTACACGCTTCAATTGAAGGGAGGAGCGTCAGCCCCTGACGCTGCGCGGCGCGAGAAGGGGGGGACGTGACCTTGCCTCCCCACAACCCATTGCTTCAAGCCTTCGGCGCCCCCCGTCTGTCTTTTTATTTGTGTGCGCGCTTTGCTCGGTGCTCTGTTTCCGGGCGTGCGTCGGTCGCAACGTGCGCCGGTGACGTCATAATGACAATAATCAGACCCGAGCGAGAAAGTCGTTATTTCGAGTGCGTCGCGGCACGTTCTTCCCCGATGCTGTTTCTCCCCAGTTAGCGGTGGGCAGGCCTTCTTCAAGCCCTCTATGTTGGTTCTTTTTTTCTTACCCACGCGCCCGCGGCTGTTGTCTCATTTTGCTGCTCCTTTTGTCTGCTATTTGTTTTCGCGTCGTGGGGCCATCTTACAGCTGAGCTGCAGGAGGTGAGGCGCCATCTAACGTGAACTCAAATCACCTCTCCCTCCTCGCGAGGCTTCGATCCACGGTTCTGTACGCCGCCCCTGCCGGGCCAGTCCTGTTGAGGCGGTAAGAGGAAAGCAAAAGCAGAGCAAGACGGGGGATTTATTTCGCAGCCGCTGTATATACTGGGGAGGATTGGAAAAAAAGAAATGGCAGAGGAGAGGACACTTCTCCCTCGGTTTTTCCGCAATAGCCTATCATTTTCGGGCCGAAAAGATGTGGGGCGGTGGCGAGATGCGGAACACGGAGCCGACGGCGGCAGCAGAACGCGCAGAACCGAAGCTGGCGCAAGGAAGAAGAGCCGGGGGGGGGGGGGGGGGGGGGGGAGCGGTACAGGGATGGGGGGTAGCGGGCGGTGCGTGGTGCCGAGAAGGACAACCCGGGACAAAATCTTGTCGGAGCCCCGGAGCCCGCGGGGTTATCACCGGCTTGCGGACCTGTTGTACAAAGAAAAGTTCGACAAGAAGATCCTCTCTAAGACCTCCAAGGTAGGATTGTACTCGTTCCCCGTAGACGAGTCGCCGGGGATGAACCGCACGAGAACGCAAAGAGCGCGAAATGAAAGCCTGCTCGGATGAGTGGACAAGGGATGACTGCTGCCCCTATCTCCCTCCGTCGTTCGGCCGTGTGAAGTAGATGTAATTACGATAGTAGCTATATAGGAGTGACTGAGAGGGGTTTTATGGCTAAAGCAAAAGAGGACTTGTATGATTACAAAAGATGGCAGGGTGATGAAAGATATGTCATCAAGGCACCATTCCGGAGCATGAGCGCTGATGGCAGTGTCTCGGGACTTGAAACAAGGTTTGCTCAGTCGCGGGGAAAACTTTCCGCGAACAAGTATTAGAGAAGCCAGTCTGCTCGTTAAGCCAGCTAAGCTGACACCAAGAAGTCCGTGTGCTTCGACTGCTCCCACGCACAGTGCTCGCGAAACTTCCGACGTCATATACGTTTAAATGTGTATAATTAGAGCGAGAGAAACAAAGAATGCAGGTATATGATCACAGGTGAACGATATCGCTGCTATTGCGGGCGCTTCTAAACTGGCGGGTCATATACTTGTGATTACACCAAACGAGATGAAAAGTGCCAGTAAACTCACAGAAGGATGGCCTGGTAATAGAGGCTTTATAGCACAGCGCACATTGACGCCTCTCTTGAAGACCTCAAAGATGGACATTATCAAAGTACAGTCACTAATGCCGCAGGTGGGAACTGTACCATGGAGCATGTAGAGTTAATTGTATCTCCCATCTTCTGTGTGAGTGTCCCCGTTTTACGTGCTCCAAGATAAGAACTTTCCTATGCGTTAGATCAACTTTACAGCCTCCCTTTGTCGGAACAAAGGGTTCTGGGACCTTGGCCGAGTCCGTCGTCAGCACAAGAAGGCTTTAAAGGCAGTTATTGCGCTTCTTGCGGACAACTGGTTTTAGAGACAGACTCTAAGCACTGTCATATTTTCGTTTCCTTCCTCCCCCCTCTCTTTTTTTCCTTTTCTTGCTCTCCTTTTTTTGTAACATCTCTCTTCTATCATCTTTTATCCCCCTTACCCCTTCCCCCAGCTACAGGGTAGCCAGCCGGTCTAAGAACTGGCTACCCTGTGTTTCTTCCTTCCTTCCTTCCTTGTACCGGGAACGTCATTTATGATGACGGTGTCCCTGTCTCCACCGACGACAGAAAGCGCTCCCAACACATACGTCTCTAGACTTAAAAGCACGCGCTGCGTGAAAACTGTGTTTTATGATGTGTTTCAACCCCCCGCCAAAGTTAACCCATTAGTTACGCTCATGCTCACTGAGGTCTTTGCAGCGTTATAAGTGCTTTACCATTTACGCAATACAGGTCTATACGAACAATTTCGTGCGCCTATTGCGCACTGCCTCTCATTCTCAACACGCTTGCCTACGCAAACGTTCTAACGTACTCTAATTGCCGTCGAGCTCACGGCGCTCACTGGAAGTATTGCGAAAAGCGGCTGCGGAAAGGGTTTGCCACACTCAAACGAATGGCGAGGGACCACTCAACGTACAAGAAGGCCACTGCCACTCTCCTACAGCTACGGCTATCGCCACTGAAGAACTTCCCGAAGAGCCTCAGCTGCCGGGAATGAACTACCGTCTCCCGGGAGAGCGGCTGCCGCATCGGCAAAGGTTACCACCAAGACCAATACTGTTAACACAAAAATGCCCTTCGAAGGGCCAGCCTATCCTGATGCGTGACCTACACTTCTGCAGTGTGCAGTCTACTGCTTCGGTCTCCTCGATACAGCGCAACCTTCGACAGCCATATTGAAATCATGCCACCTTAGTTATGCAAGACGAGATATGTCTGTGAAAAGTGGGAACATTCTCCAAAACCAATGTCTGCATATGAAATGCCAATCCATGGCCGGATGATGTTACAATATTGTTACAATAAGACTATGCAGAAATCACAGGTTGTTGGAAAGTGTAGTAATTGACAGGCTATCATGAACTCTTCACGGGAAGTAGATGAACAAAAAATATTAGTGAAGCTGGCACGTTTCAGCGCAGAGCTGCCCAGAGCTGGTGGGCACAGAGCCGGTAGGCACATTTTAACTTCTCTTGTTCACCATCTCTACAGAATGCTTCAGCCGTGTCTGAGCGCGTGCCTCTTCATGATGATGATAATTCTCTATCTACGACACACGGCAAACCTCGACCATAACAGCTCGGCTGTAAAAAAAAGTGGTCGACTAGTATTTTTCATGCATGCACTTTCAGATATTGAGTTGTTTTCTACAACTGTCAGAAGCCTTTCTTGGAAGATCACTTGGATCAGAATTTGTCAGTGTTGTTTACATTTCTTACTACAATGCTGAATTTTGTTTGCGCACGGGATATTTTCTCTGATATCTCTCTCTTGGTCTTTCCGATATGTTGTGATGGCTTCTCTGCGCATCTTCCTTATATGCTATTTCGTAATAAGCATGCAATAAATAAGTTAGTCGAGAGTAGCTCTTTTTCCTGGCCTCGTTGTGTTTTTCTTCTTTACGCTAAAGCGTATTACGAACATTGTACACATCTTCACCATCTTTCCGCCTCTCCTTGTCTATATATACATAGATATGCGCCTGCATTCGCGACAGTCCACTGGCATCCCTTCCACGGCCCGGGATGAGTAAACTCAAGCTTCAAAGCACGCTTTCAAGCTCAGATTTAACTGTAGTGTCGCATTCTGTGCTAACCTCCTCTTTTTTTACTGACTTGATGAAATAGGAAAGGTTGGAGCGATTAGGTGCCATTGAAAAGCTCATTTTGGAGCTTATGTCTAATTCACCATAACACCAATCCCAACAAGCTATGTAGGGCAACAACCTATGTAGGAGAACACGCACGCCGCGATGTACAGCAGGGTGTGCCCAATAGATGCGAATGTTTTCGCCGTGTTAAAATACGCTTTCATCTGTCTCGATACCATCTTTCCTTTGTCGCAGTTCGTGTGAAATTCGCGGCCTTCTGTGCTCGAATGACCACCATGAAGCAAATTCGAATGGTTTCTGCCACAAAGGAGTGCCACTTGAGCAGGTTTAAGGTGAAATGGATTCAAGATTGATCAGAGTGATTAGGTAGAAATGTCTTCCTTACCTTTCTAACCCCCCTTACCTCCTTCCCCAGAGCAGGGTAGCAAACCGAAAAACTTTCTTCTGGTTAACCTCCCTGCCTTTCACTTAACCTTTGTCTCTCTCTCTCTTTCTCAGTGTGTCCCATGACACCGCAAAAGCAAATTTTAGGTAGCTGTGGCAAAGGGGCCTTTGAAAGGGTGTAATTTAAGAAAAAGCCACGCAATACAGCGAGGTCAAGTTTTAAGAGATGTGCGTATACACCAAGTGAAGTTGGACACTTTAAAAACCTACACATCTATTCATTATTTCTTAGTTTTGCTCCAACGCGCAAGTATTAAGCAATAAAAAAATTGTCCTCTTGCATGCTACAAACCACGAAATTTTCATACGCCTTTACAGGGTGCATAGAGTTAAAGGGTAATGCTAGTGATGCCTTAGTTTGAGGTGAGAAGTTGAATACCTTGAGACAGTGGCGTTGAGAGATATTTGTGTGATTGTACGTGTGCGTGTGTATATACACATGCAAAATTGAAAGTTTTCCGGGGGGGGGATTAAATATTCCCCCAGCACCCCCCCTCCCTGGCTACGCCAGTGCCTTGAGCGTAAAATAGTTGGAAGTTGGAATCAGCAACAATATAATTTCATCCCATCATTTACCGTGTACTTCCGGCATAATGTATCCGATAAATCTCGTAACTTCGCTTTCCAACAAAAAGCAGCTGTTTTCCTTTACAGACGTAGAGGCCATCATGTTTATACAATCCGCAGAATATAAAGTAATAACGCACAGTACTTAAATACTGCGCATATATAAGCTCGTCATGTCGTCATAAATTATTCGTAGTTTTCCTTTTAAAATGTACAGTAACGAGCGCATCTAACGTATTTGTACCTAGCAGCGTCAACATCAAAATGAGGTGCTCAGCGTTAAAATCACTGAAGGCGCAAATCTCTGTTCAGCGTCAAGCGTTGCGCGCACAAAAATTAAACCAAAGAAATGCAGCAATGACCGATCCTGACGATCAAATAAAGGACTAAGGAGCGTTCCAGTTTTCTTGTTGTCATCATCTTTGTTGTTGTTGTTGTCTTTCAGTTACGCAAAAGTTAGGTTCTAGCAGCATTGTATTTAGATAGATTTACCAGAGCAAAAAAAGACGGAACATTTAGGAAGGACACACACACACAGCGCTGTGGGTGCGTGTCCTTTCTAAATGTTCCGTCTTTTTTTTGCGCTGGTAAATCTATCTTAATCATGAACCAACTCGCCCAAGTAGCAGTTTTAGCAGAGTATTTTTTGAAAAATTATAAATATGTCAAGGTTTCTTTGTCTTCTTGTGCAACGCGAGGTGTGCGTCTTAACAGTTGTTCCAAAAATCACTTAGACTGAGCAGTCTAACTTTCCATTCCACTGCTATAACAGTTCCATTGAGAAGGTCGCCAAAGATAGAAGTGACTTGAGCCATACTATGAGTACAGCGACAGTCTTAAATCGACGTGTAACCTACCTTAATTGTTTCATTTTCAATTCATTGCATACAATGTGTCTGCCTCTCCGTCATGTTTCTGCCGTCACTCGTGTCATTGTCGCAACAAGAGTGGTTGTCCGCGAACACCTGGGAAAGCGGCCGCACCGCAACAGTAAGGTCGTCTTCAGCTATACGCTCAGAAAAAAAAAGTGTCCATGCTTGCTTTGCGTGAGGCGCGCAGAAACTACGCGCCCATCAACTTCCCCTTGAAAGCCAATATTTATTTATTTTTTTCACCCTCTAGACGGTCAGCCAACTGGGCTTTGGCACAACGGGCGACAAAAGTGAGCGCCTGAAAACACGGGGCCACTATAGTGTCGGCAGCGAAGGATCGATGGGCTATGCTGGCATGCCGTTGGTGCCTATGGCGTCCCCCGTGCAAAGCCAACGTAACCCGACATGGAAGAACAGCCGGCTCGCAATCGAACCGGATCGCGGATCGAAAAGCTCTTTTTGGGAAGAAGAGCCAGCGTGCTCGCTTCTGTAGACTTTTCTTTTCTCTTTTTTTTTTGCGTTTCATTTTTTTCTCTCCCTCTCTCTTTCACTTGTACTGCGTGAGTCGCGGTATTCTGTTTTTCCTTGTGTTCTCCGAAGTTGTTTTCTTTGTGCTAGTCTCCTCCGCCTTCGACAAAGCAAAGCCCGGAGAGACATGCTGGCCTGCGCTTCCGTCTCTGGCATCAGTTTTTCCGCTCCACGGCGTGAACGGAATTGCTCGTGTGGCAACGAAAACGTCTGCTGTTGACGTCGCGTCGCTTGCCCAACTTTTGGGCCACTTGGCTCGTTGACTGCTCTTCCTTTCGGGCCAGCCCTGCCCACCCCCACGTAAAACGTAGCGCTAGAAAATAAGACGAGAAACGAATAGGAAGATATAGAAACAGCAACAGCTGCTGCGCTTCTAATATTTTAGGGGTTCTTTTTTTTCCCCTCCCAGAGAAGAGCTGTACGGAACTGCGTCTCCCTATGAAAGAAAAATGTTATTCGCCTATCTCTGCATACTCTACATGGGTCCGCTTGACAGCGACGTCGACGCTGCCAGCGACGCGAAGCCGGCCAAAGCTACACCTTACGTGTCGAAATGGAAGGCCTGTCGGGTGTGATGCCCCTATTTCTTCTGTCATCGCACGCGCTCCGCATACCCCCACAAAAAAGAAAGAAAAAGATAAAGGACAGAACCCACGTTTAAAAAAAGAGTACTGCAATCGCTTATTAAATACGCTTACGCACGAACTCGCTACGAATGGCCAGCGGTTTTGTTTTATTCATTAAAGACGATCCAAACCAATGTTGGATTTAAGCGGAAGCCTTCGTAGAAAATACACTAAAGCAGGATTTTAAAAAGGCGAACAGTGTCGAAGAATTTCAACAAAGGTGGAGAGCAGTAACCTTGAAACTAACGCTGTCATTCACGAACAAAACCATTTCCATCAAGTAGGCCTACAGTTATTGCGTACCAGTGTGCTACAGTTGCAAAGAGAGAGATAACCCTTTATCGAAAGGCAGAGAACTTAGCCGGTGTATACAAGTCGCTGACCTGATACTCCGCGTGGGGAAGGGGAGTCGGGAGAAAAAGACGGGAGGAGAGAGGCGCGAAAGAATAAAGTAAAAAATGGTAAAATAGAAAAAATTAAGTGATGGTCAGACTGAGTTTTCTGGCTCTTAGGCGGAGACGCGCGCTGGTTGAATCTTTCATTTTGCGCATGCAAGGCACAATTAAAGTTTGCCGGGAAAACTTTATCATTTGACTCTGTCTTAGGCCCTTTAGCCTGCCTCACACAACAGAGGCATGCCGCGAAATTTCTATTTGCATATTTAGATACTATCGGTCACAGTTGCAAGGGAAGAAAAACGTTTTTAAATGTAGCTCTCTTCGCGAAAATTTAGGACAGCGATATCATCTCCGAATGTAGGTGTGTATTTCTTTTTCTGGTGTTGCGAGGTGTAACGCCCGTCTTGGCAAGCGTAATTCAATGTTTTCTGCAGGACAGTCATCCAGCAGCCAAGGTTGTTTTGTTTTTTTTACCTCAGCATCCCATGCACAAGTGGACAAAAAAAACGTACTAATAATGTAGCTTCTTGTAGTGCGATGCAGCAACGAAGCATCGATTAAAACGTAATAATCAATGTAGGTTATTGATAAGAATTATTTTATTATCCCTTGTGAGTTTTTTAAAATAGAAAGCCTGTTTGAGAGGTTGACAAAAATATTTCAACATAAAAACGAAGATAAAAATAAGACTAACATAAGTTGGTGAGGATAGGAAAAACTGAAGTCTACACAAGAAAAACTGAACTAGATGATTGCTTACAGAACCAAGTAAAGCAATGTAACTTGAACAATATTTTAGACCTGCGGTGAAAGCTTTGCAACGAAGCTGTTGCGCTGCTAAGCTTGAAGATGTGGGTTCGATACCCGGTCACGGCGGCTGCGTTCGGATGGGGGCGAAATGCGAAAACATCCATGTACTTAGATTTAGGTGCCCGTGAAATAACCCCGGGTGGTCAAAATTATCCTGAAGTTCCACATTACGGCGCGTGCCCCGTAATGATATAGCGTTTTGGCACGTGAAACTACAAACATTTTAAAAATATTTAGCTTCTTTAGTTATTACACAAGCTCGTTCTGGAAAGCTTTAACGAAGTGGCAGTGCTCCAGGTGTGTTGGTACAGAAAGTTGGCCCAGAGTGTACTGGTTCACGTGGCCGTACCTTTTGAGAAAATAACATTGACTATGTATCGGCAAATGCTCGTACAAGTCTCTCTATTTATGGTTTATTTTACCGAACCACTTTTCAGAGTCGTGTCCAGAGTGTACATCGTAAATCGTTTTGGATCGTCTGTGGGAAAAAAAAAAGGAAAGATCCAGACGCATCCGCCCCGCAAGCCATCTAATTTAATAAAGCCTGGCGCTTTTCATTCCCCGGAGAACTCAACATGCGCATCGAGCATAGAGAAGCGTGTCACGGGGTTTGGGATTGATTTGGATTTATGCAAGCACGCTTCGGTAACCACCCACCCGAGCAAAACAAGAACTAAAGGCCGCGGAGAGCATTTTCGAAGGGCGAACGAAATTTGTTTAGCAGCATAAGGCGCGCTGGCCGCATTTCAAGTGCACAAAATATGAATTTGTTTCAGGGAAGAAGAAGGGCGTTCGGGGGCTATATACACAGTGTTGAAAACAGAGAGAGGTCGTGGCACCGAGACGTTTTCGACCGCGAAAGGGGCTCACATCCGGGGTGAAATGGCGCGCTCCGAAAGATCATTCGAGTTCCGGGAACGACCATCCGCACAAGGCCGATTGAGCGACGGAAGCCGCGCGCGCAGCCGTGTAGTCAGTCGCGCACAATTTGCGTCCACCTCCCCTCGCGAGCGGCGCAAATCGCGCGACGCTGACAGGCAGCGCTCGCGCGACGACGAAAAGCGCGCGTCCGCATGCTGCCGCAATGTCCGGTGCGTTCGAGCGGTGCGCGCGGGAAAATAAGAATATATATATACATACATATGTTGCGGTATAGCTACTGACGAGGCAGCGGTGTCCTCGATAGTCAGGAGCGCTTCGAGACAAGCCGCAATGCGTGCACAATTCACTCAGGCCGCCCATTAATCCGCATTAAGAAAGCATAGCTGGCCGCCGACGCCGTCTCGTGCATGAACCGATGCCGGCCTACGCACATATGCACGCGTATGAGAGGAGGGGGGGGGGGGGAGGCCCTTCCTCGGAAGGGGCGAGGTTTAAATCGAATTAGATAACCCTTCCACTAAAGTTCCACGCGCGCGCGAGTGCCTGCGTAGAAATAAAGTCATTACCGCACAATTAGAAGAAAAAGAAAAAAAGGAAACAGCACACGTACACGTGCCGTCGGGAAGAGAGAAAGCATCCTGTACTGCGAAACAAGAGACAAAAAACAAAGCGGGAGATAGAAAAAAGGCAAGGAAATGAAAAGCGGCCGCCGCTTTGGTCGGCTGACTTTGCGAGAGCAGCGCGCGGAACTTTCACTGCGTGCGGACGCGCGCGTTTGTTGAGGAAGAGCTGGAAAGGAGCTTTGTTTTTATTTACTCGTAGTTAACGCAGCGTAAACAGGCATTTGTCTTAATACCGTTCCCCCTCCCCCCTCTCCGTTTTCGTTCAGTCTTTCAGGCCGGCAAAAAGTCGGCGCAAAACGATCGTGGGCTCCCTGTGCGCGCGTCCGCCGCTCACCATGCGTCCGCAGGAACCTTCACCCACCCCAGCTCTCCTCTTTCGCTTCTTTTTTTTTTTACTTCAGGGGGTCTTGCAAGCGAAGTCGACCAGTAGCAGCCCTTCTTAGGGAGCGAATCCTCTCGCTAGGCGATTTCAGGGCGCACAAAGGAGAGTCAGATAGAGCGGCAAGGCCAAGTTTCTGTGTTTTATTATCTTTTTCTGGCCATATTCGAAGCGCACGCGCCGAGCAGGAAGATTGAGAAAAACGAGAGAAAAAAAAAAAAAACAGACTAGTGACAGAGAGCAAACTCAACAATCTCCCTGTTGAAGAATACCTGAACGCAACAGAAACGACTCCTCAAAGAAACAAGCGCAATCGAACAGCGCCGACAGGCTATATCCTACATGAAGCGGCCGCTGTCCTTGAAGCATAACGAGGCGAGAGCCAGCAAACGACCGCGGGCAAGGCGCAACGGTCACGGCGTCGATCGTTGCTGATCGAGTCGAACTAACTCAAAGTAAACACGAACGGTGGGGGAAACTTCATGAGACCAACGAAATAAGCGCAGCGCAGCGGCGAAGAGGAATTTCGGATCAATACGTATATCCTTGAAACTGTCAGCATTTCGCGCCAAAACTCTCGAGGAAACCGCGATGCGATTCGCATGAATGTTGTAAGCTTTCTCCCACTTTTGCCTTTTTTATTTTTTATTTTCTGCCTGTGGTAGGTCTGCGTGTGTGTGGCCGGCTGCGTTTGTAATCGAGTTATAAAAAGGTCTCGCGTCTCCTCGTACGAAAACCGAGAACAAGTTTCTTCGAAGTGGACCTATACGTATACTCGCGACGGTGATTATCACGCCATTATTTTACATCTCTCATTTCTGAAAGAAAATTATGGGGCAAGTTGCCACACTTGAATTTAAGGGCGCGACGCTGACGATAATATCTGAGACGAGATTTAGCTATGGCAAATATGTCCTGCTCGGCGTAGGGTGCAACTTCGACAGTGGACACATGCGGCACCCTTATACTCGCCGGTGTAGATGGGTCGTATTTTCAGGGGCCATACACGTAGACCGGTCAAAAAAATGTGCGTACATGTTTCATTTCTGGCAGTGCTCGCGACGTGAATGGCGGATTCGTAACATTATTTCTATACCAGTTTTTTGGTCCTCGAGTTACAATAGACGAAGAGGTACTTGTTGCTAATCAGCACAGATATACAGAGATACAGAGATACACATACATTTCTATAGTTCCAGTTAACGGTTGGAAATAAAGTTGTAAAACACGGAGCGCAAGACGATGAACATGACGTTATCGGGCTGAAGTTCACGTTTCTTTAATGCAGTTTAGTTTCTATAGTTCCAGCCTCCTTCCTCCTGGACTGTGGCCCAACTCGCCTCGTGTAAGTGCTTTAAATAGATATGAGAAATGTGCTAAGATGACCCAGCATTAGTGGACAAAACTACTCAGGCGCTCACTGATTCCGACTATACACACTAAACGAAAATAACCACAAAGAGAGTAAACTGCTTGTCCTAGCGCATTACCTCTTCTGAGTTATATATTTTTTTTAATACGTACCAGTCGAGGTAAAAACTTACTCTCATGCTAAAGAGTTTTTGAACGCAGAAACGGTAGTAATTATTTACTCCGCTGAGGTTTTCAGCGAGTATAGTCAGAGTAATTTTTTACTGCCTTTACGATGTTTTTCCGGTGATTTCTGAGAGTTATTTTTCGGTCGACAGTTTCTTGCGGCTGATGTAGTAGTATTCATTTACTCCCCTAACTCAGTTCCCGCGGCTATTTATGGTGGTTCAAAAAAAAAAAATTAAGGGGTGCGATTGCACCATGATCTATCGAAATTCGAATTTAATTAACGTAGAAAACACAGTTTCCATGACATATACAGAGATAAACACACACACACACACACACACACACACACACACACACACACACACCACATACACACACACCACACACACACACACACACACACACACACACACACAACCAAAGCAGAATAAAACACCCCATCAACCGACTGCTCGCGCTGCACAACCGTACACCGGCTACCCGGTATATATAGGCACCGCATCTTGACCTGAGTGCTTCCAAAAGCGCTGCCCATGCACCTCCACATTACCTACTGTACTTAGACTTGAGCGTTTGTTATCGAAAGTGAAGAGCAACATAGCACGCGCCGATTTTACTTTTGAAAAACGCCACTTCAAGTTGCGCCCCGTGCGCTAAGTCAAGAGTTTAACTCTTGGCCGCAGCGGCCGTGTATTCCGGTGAGGGCCGCATGCAAAAGCGCTCGTGTACCGAACTTTTGGGCAAAAATAGCCAAAATTAATCTGGAGATTTCCACTACGGCATCCCTCCCTGAACGACCTAAATAGAGTTATTTCATTTCATTCCATCCCTCCCAACCAACTTTGCAGTTACAACCCACAATTTAAAGGTAAAAACATTCATCCTTCTACAAATTTAGCTCAAGATCAAATTATTCGAAATGTCTTGCGGTGTTAGTGTTATAGCGTGCGAGCCGGTAGGGAAGAGGCGTAAGATTACCACGCATTTAGATAAATAAAGCACCATGCGCACTCAAGTGATGTAAAAGCTACAAGGGGAATGCGATCTCAATCAAAATTAGGCACGCTTCTCGGCATCGTTTAGTCATAGCTGAGTAAGGTAGCGTAAATAGTTGGCGTAACTGTGTTTCCCTTTAATGAGCACCCATCGGTCATACCAGGCTGAATACTATAATAATACTTGTTGGGGTTTACCGTCCCAAAACCACGATATGATTATGATAGACGCCGTAGTGGAGGGCTCCGGAAATTTCGACCACCTGGCGTTCTTTAACGTGCGCCTATATCTATGCTGAATACGCCGCTTCTCCTTCGTTAATGAGCGTATGAACGCGTATTTCACTGTAGTAGCGACGCCTCTATACCTTCAGTGACGCTGACACCGAATCCAAAGAATGTTCGATATACCGTGCCCAGTAAGCAAAGGCTTACACACGACAGCACTGCTTAAAACACTCTATATGCTTGGTTTCCTTATAATTACGACAACATTTCTCCAATAAAAACACAAAAGATCGCCGTTTCACGTCAGCCCTATCAAGTAATAACACTGAAATAAATTTAAATATAACATGAACGAGAATAATTATGTAAAAACGCCAGAGAACCCATACGAGAAAGAAGAAGGAGATGGAGAAGGCAGTTGCTGAAATAAACCAGCGCACTTTTAATGGAAAGGTATAGCTATGAAAATTAAATACATAAAAATTATTAAATTCAAAAAACTGTCTCCTGGGTAGCCACTGTTAAGAGTAAGCCGCATTTTGGAAAACTAAGAAGTGATAAGGCTGAAGTACAGCTATAATGTCTCGCAAAGGCAAAAGTGAACCGGTCCACTTATCACCTTCCTCCTGTGTGCTATCGTGCTCTGCGTATGCAGACAGCGCTGTTAAACAATTTAAATGGAAGATTTTCAGTGGAGATTGCCCCGGCTGCTTGCGCTTTCACACTGTGACGCCGATGTACATGCGAATGCAAACACTGCTTTGCTTGCTTTCGTTTATTTATCGCGAGAGAATATTATCAAAGCAGCTACAAAGAAAGTTTTAATTTGCATTATTAGTATTGTTCAGGGTGGGAACGTTTAATTACATCGATAAGACTCTAACGTTACCATGGAGGTAATGACGTGAACATTGATTGACAGCCTGTAGAGTGATTGACATTGACGGCCATAAACATAATAAAGAACACGTTCCCCACTTCCGTTATTTTATGTGCTACCTTCTCAATTCACTTGTCTAGGCTGCGTGAGGAACAAAAAATTTATCTGACATACGAAAGCAAAAGCATTAACATATATCCTCTTAATTCGAATGCACGAATCCCTGTACAAGTAATCATCGCATCAAATTAAGGACGCCGCTTATCGGCATAAACAAAAAAAATGGGATACAAGTTCCGCTATCACTTTCCTGTCAAACACAAAAAACAAAAAACAAAGAGGGAGTGAGAGAGAGAGACGCCAATAACCGCTAAGAATGCCTCGTCTTAATAACCGCCAAAGAAAGGCTATAAATCATACGACCACTTTAATTACGTCTCACCCACACGTGCAGCCCACCAAGCATGCCGGAAACAAGAAGCAGCAGCCAAACCAGCTGTGCACCGTCTCGGCTTAGTAGCGGACGTTAAGTCGAGAGCGGCCGGTGCATCTTTCGCTTGTTTTCGGCAACCCCTCCTACGGCACCCCCTGCGGTCGAGTTCCTCGGCCTGGGTACGCGCAATGAACTGCACTGCGCGCGCGGTCGCCCTCCCCTCCGTGTACCGGAGTCGGTGGCCAGCGCTGGCCGCAGCCTCAGGCCGGCTCGCCTCCCGCTCTCCTTCGAATTACTGTGCCTCGCTGCCCGCGGTTAAAGGAAGTCCGCGGCAGGGGCTGCGAAAAGGCTCCAGCCCGCACACCGGAGGTGCACAGTCCGTGCGGGCCTGCGCGAGGCAAGGATCTGCGCAACAGCCTGGCAACCCACCTGCAATTCATTAAAACTCCCGTAATTAATAGGCCGCCGCACATTCGCGTTCGACGATCCGAGGAGCCTGCTGTGGCAGTCCCTTGATATAGGGGCTACATTCATACACTAATTAAAGGCTCCCCCTCCTGCCCGCAACTGCCACAGCAAAGGTGCGAGCAGCGTCAGCTCCGGGCGAAGATCCGCACGCGTACGTAATGGGTTCCCTTCCTATCGGGAACCCTCGCTCGAGCCAGAGTGCTCGGAAACGGCCCGCGGCGTGGCGTCTCTCGGCCCAGCCACCAATAGAGAACCAACGCCTCTGTCAGGCACTTTCGAGAAAGGGGAAGGACCCCCCTCTTTACGGCTTCATTTTTTTTTCTCAAAGCGCAATCAATTACTGGCGTCACTTGACTGCCTTAAAAAATCTCTTCTCAAAAGATTGCTTTCGCGCAACCTTAGCTGCGCGTGTGTGGAGAAAGTAGCGCACTGGAGGAAAAATGCCCCGGAGGAAAATTTGGAAAATGCGCGCCCCTGCATGGGGGCTAGGAGACGGACTCCATGCTCGAGTGGCTGGGGTTCATTTCGACATAATTGAATCCTCTGCAGTGCACTATGTTGTGTATTGGGCTCCCAGAACATTACTCGTTGGAGTCGTGCTTTGCTACGAGCATCAAACTCCGTCCGCTGAAGGTATAGGCACTCCAAGATGAGCCAGTCTGCATAAACGGCCGCCACGTTGAACGATATATACCGCGCTAGACGGCAAAGAGCCACCCTCAGTGGCTGTCAGATACTTTGCACGGGGCGTCTCTTTTGCAGTAGATGAGAGATAAGCCGTCCAAGCAAAGCATTAAAATTGTGGGCTCACGCAGCGAGAATGGTGAAGGGATACCCACTCGGAAGAAACAGAAAGCTGTATGCATGGAACTGGGGGATAACCTACACCCCAGCGCATCATCCCCGCGCTCTGCATATGTATTGGCATCGAGGGCCACCACAGGAGAGACCGGCGCTGCTATCGCTATGACGCGTTAAACGACATTACGTGACTCGCCTTTGCCGGCGAAAGCCACGCCAACGCTGCTCGCTGCATCTGTCCCCGAGGTTTAAGTTCTGTTTTTTGCTTCAGTGTGGTTTATTGATCAGTGCCGTAGTGCCGAACGTATTCGACCGAGACTGGCGTGAGTTTCCATGCATACCCCAAAGCCAAGAAGCAGCGCTGATAAAACTGAGAATGTGGAAGCAACCCACCATTCATTATTGCGCGTGTAGCAAGCACTTTCGCTAAGATTTTGTGTACAGCGTTGGAGCTAAAATGTTCCGTAAGTACGACGTGGGACATTCCGGGACTGTACACACAGGAATCTACGATGTTTATTCACGCCATGCTGGGAGGCTTATTCCAGCTTTTTGCAGCACAAAGGCGGCGAGAGTGATTTTGTCCTGACGCTGTTCTTTTGCGTTACGTATTCGAATGTGGTCGGCCTCATACACTGCCTCTCATTTTGTTAGCAGCCGTGATGTGCTGAGCTGCTGGTCAACGATTTGGTTGATGCCAGAGACCGGCCGAGTCACTGAAAACGAGATACGGCAATTGTAATTAATAGTCGAGCAAGCGATGCACACGGATTGCAACGTGCTCTCATATCACATCAGTCAATACCCCCTGGGCAGAGAAGCACATGTAGTGGAAGCGAAGCGTGGATCAAGGAGACGGAAATATACACGGTTGAAGTTCCACTTAATAGAATATGTCTGTTATAAATCATCGCCCGGCAATAATTCTGGTGAAAGTGGAAAGCCGCACAAACCACGGCTGTTGTGAACAGTACTGTTATTGCGGCAAAAGAGCTCATGGCTACCGTTATGAAAGGCCACGCGAACTTAATAACCAATGTCAAAGCATGGTTTGCACTCGGCCGTTTGATTACTGAAACTAGGGCGAGGTGTTGCCGTGAATCGCACGCGGCAGTCCACGCAGATAGAAACGTTACCTCCCGGCCGCGCACCTTCCGCGCAAAAGCAAGAGACAGGTGCGCGCAGTCGCGCTTGCCTCAGTAAACATAAATGTACGCGAGATGCGAGAATGTTTCGAGTTACAGATTACTAGGCGAATTTAATAAACTCACCTTTTACCAGAGTGCCTGTTCACGTTCGGAGTTCATGGCGCCGCGCGCGCGCTTTGTCGAAAGTGCACTACGCGACGAGACCGCACGTTGACTCGCTAGAAACTGGGGATGGGCGAATATTCGGGCGTTTCGAATATTCGAACGAATATTACAGTATTCGAATTCGCTTCTATACGAATTTAGATTATTCGAAATTTCGAAGTATTCCGAATGAACGAATATATCTATACATTTGACAGCACATGATTCCCTGTAAAAGTAGTTTCACTGCAGCATCTTGTTGCTGTGCCGTGAAACAACCTATCCAGGAGAAATCTGCACTGCTGCGAAGCCACACTTCAAGATTAAATGTACATATCTTTTTAAGTTTAAAAGCGTGTTATATGGGCTTATATGCGCTAAGTATAGTAATTTTTAATTTGTAACGTATTGCATCACTTATAATTTGCACCCTACTGCTATTCAAATCTTTGATACTATTCAAGGCTGCTTCCACTTCATTCCAAACCAAAAAAGTGACATTCACTCATACCTAGTTCCAATCCTTAAAAATATTGTGCAAGGATCATGACAAAAATGCTAATTTTTCTTAATAGTATGCAGTAAATACTATTCGAACTATTCGATTCGAAATTATTCAACCAAATTACTATTCGCTTCGGATTCGCTTCGAACCTCAAATTCACTATTCGCCCATCCCTACTAGAAACCTTTGTTGGCAAACACTCTAGGTTCTTCCGCAGCTAATACAAAGACATTCAACACTTGCAAAGCAAGAAAAGCCGCGGCTGAACAGCCTGAATCGCTGGAGACATCGAACACTTCGTGCAGTCGGTACCACGTGATGTCGTTTTGCACGTCACAGACAGATTCCGGCAGACGGCGCCACGGTATGTATTGGCGGCGAGGACATACCGTGGCGCCGTCTGCCGGAATCTCTCTCTCAGCATTCGCGGAATCACGCCGTTAATGCTGCCTACAGAGCGGGACCGAGGTGCTGTGGAGTGTGTTCGTGCCGCCAAGCGGGAAAGACATTAATTTCAGACGGAGCGAATCGGCTTCTTACGTTATTGCCCCACCAAGCTCGTGAGTTGGCCGCGTCTCGTGAGCGTCAATCTTCACTGAATGCGGCAACTTGAAGTTATCGATACTCCACCTATGGGTGGAGCACTGTTAATTTAATGCTGATCTAGACAGCCAGATAGCGCTGATGTCTCCGGACGACCAAATTGAGGCAGGTCTTATATTGTAGCGTGTGACCTACTGTTGACCGCTCCCGCAGGTGTTGTTGAAGTTCGAAACTTTCTTTATTACTTTTTTTTTATACCCACCCCTTATGTAACACTCCGAAATGGGTCTTTAAGGTAATAAAATCGAATGAAATGAAAGGCTCGACTACCGGCGGTCTCCACGTATAATACAAGATGTGTTAGTGAACGAAGCTTCTTTCCAACCAATGTCGTCTCGGAGAGATGCGCGGATAGGTTTAGACAGAGCCGCGGTGAGAGATACACGCTGGTTTCGTAATACGCTTCCGTCGAACTGGCTGCCGTTGGCGGCTGAGATTACATTAAAGGGGTCACGAACCACGTTTCCAAGTAATCATTGAATTACCTCGGCATCGGAGTTTATTGCGCCAAGAATCGACAACCGCAAAAAATTTCTCGAATCCGAGAATAACGAGCGGAGTTACAGGGATTTGTCGCACGCTTTACGCGCTTTCTCTCTTTTCTCGTCCCGACGAGAGCGCTGGATGCTACACAAGGAGGGAAAGCACGGAGGAAATGAAGTTACGTCACCGCAAGCAACTCCGAGAGCGCGTGATGACCTTGAGCGCGCATGATAAAACGCTATCGCTCTCTCCTGCAGTGATTCGTGCGCGCGAGTGTTGGTACTGTGTAACAGTATACCACACTGTATGGACCGCGGTGCTGGCACATGGCGGAACCCCGGGGCAAGAAGCGTAAACGATCGAAACGCCGCTCTTGATTCATGTCGGCCACTGGCCAATAGCATGCTATCTGCTGTGCGACGTCAAATAGCAGGCGCCGGCTGCTCCGAAGAGAGTGAGCACAAGTATCTGTATCAAAAAAGGGTGCCTGAGCAAATGGAAACTTTGCGCTCCGCTTCTAAACTTTCTGTGCCACGTACGAATGTAAGATTTGACTGTCATGTTCATAGCAGTGTCTGCTATCCGCAGGATGTGTTTTCTCACTAAACCCGAAGGGTGGTTCATGACCCCTTTAAGCTTAGTGATAGCATCGCCTCCTTTTTTTACATCTATTCTTTACCATGTCCTCAATAACATTAAAGGACACCAGATGGTAAAAATTTTCAGAGCCATTCACTGCGGCATCCTTCATAATCATATCGTGGTTTTGGGACGTAAAACGTCAACTATTATTATTATTATTATTATTATTATTATTATTATTATTATTATTATTATTATTATTATTATTATTATTATTATTATTATTATTATCCTCGATATGAATAAATTAGTTAGGGGTTAATCCCCTCTTCCCCCCGCCTCGCCCGGACTTCTAATAAAGTTTATTCATTCATTCATCTTTCCTGAGATTGAAAGCTAGTTTGGAGTACTGTTCATCATTTGCAAATAAATACCGAGACAATAATAACTATTCTCTAAACGTGTTGTGGGTCGTGGCTCATTGCCTGCAAAAAAGTGTTTCATTCGACGCCAGGACCCATATTATCATCGACCACTGCAGCTTAGTGACTATAGCCCTGCGCTGCTGAACTTGAAGTAACAGGTTCGATCTCGGCCTGCATTTTGATAGAGGCGAAATGAAAAAAAAATGTGTGTGTACTTTTGTTTATGTGCATGTTAAAGAATGCTATGTAATCAAAACTAATCCGGAGTCCACCACTACAGCGCACATCATAACCGAAGCGTGCTTCTAGCCCTTAAAACCCCAGAACTTTTTGAGCTCATAGTTTTTAATTTTATATTTTTCCGCTCTTCACTCCCAGTGATCGATGCCAGTGAATGCAGCTACGTCCGAACCTCGTGGGAATAAATAGGTAGGAAGAGGGAGGGTAACGGTAATTGAAACGAATCGTTAGGCAATATGCCCGTATTTCGAAGGAATTATTCGAGTTATACCTGTTTCTTATCATGTGGTCTGCCGAGTGTCCTATATATTTAGACTTTCGAAAAAGCCACTCACGAAGGCCGAAAGAACGGAGAATCGTCATGAGACACTGCCTCTGCTTCTGTCTGTCTCTGAACTCTCTAAACACGCCAATAAACTGAAGAGTGGGAGAGGAGCTAGGAAACACAGCTCGTGCGAGGAGGTAGTGTGGATTTCTTTCGAGCAACGAAGGTCGGCCGCTTCGACGACGCTTTCAAGGCCTATAACGAGCACGCAGGCAGCGGCCAAAAATGTACGTATCCAGAGAGCCCATCGTCACGCACTGGCGACCTGCGCGTTCCTCTACGTACACATCGAGAGCGCGTGCATCTTTCCGCGCCAAGCGCCGTGGCAGAGCACGCGAGTGGGTTCGCCTAAAATACGCACCACACGCGAAGACGCTTTCCGTGCTAGCGAGAGATCTGCGCGTTCCGCGCAATCCTATCCGCTCGAATAGAACAGGCCGCACGCATTGAACATTCAGATCAGCGCTCGCTTCAACAAGAACCCTTCTCGAGCGCCGCTGTAGTGGGCGGGGGGGTTGCCAAGCGCGGAGGGGATTAGCGGCGAGCCCCCCTTTCGTGCCACGCGAGAGCAGCGACCAACCAACCGCTTTTTGCTTCTGCTGAACGCTCTATCCGTCTCGCACGCGGGGCGATACATTGCGGCGCGCTGCCCTCCGGTGATCTATGTGAGCGGGCCGCTCCAGAAAGGATTGCTCGGAGGAATCTTGAGCCCCGTCAGTAGGAGGCGGGGGGTTGCGCGCAGTCAGCGAACGGAACGTGGTGAGGGAGACAAAAAGAGAGCGAGAAAGAAAAAGAACAGCAGCACGAGTGAAACAGGAAGGGGGCGTGGAGGGAGAGTGAGATAAGTCGAGCCGCGGCGCGCGCGGGAACCGTTGAAAAATGGCGTGCTCCGGGCGACACGAATTTTCACGCTCCAAGGGTGCGAACGGCGGCGCACGCTGGAGCCGGTCAGCTGCGCCAGAGCCGCGCCGGTGGCTGACGCCGCGACACGCTCGCCGGCGCGGACCCGGAGCGCTCAGCCGGCGCCCAACAAGCCCCGAGAGAAATTGTCAACCTATGCGTCATCAACAAGCTCCCGCCGCTTCCGCTTCCGCAATCACGGCTCGCTTACGCTTTAACGACGATGCCGAGTGCTTCGGGAGAGCGCTCTTGCTACATGAGGCGGTGCACCGATAAAAGTCGCCCTGCTTTTACTCTACATGCATTTTATATTTTAAAAGGACTCCGCGGCACACGATACAAAAATGAAATAGTGAAACGAACACTAAGTGAATCACTAATGAACTGTCCCGTTATCGAAACAGTACCACAAGTAGTCCTATACTACACGTTGAAACAAATATTACGGTGCACTGACAGCGTCGTTTCCAGTCATGTCCACCCGAACTTCGTCATAGGAAGTGAACCCTTCGAGGACTCTCGGCATGTTCAGCTTGTCTTGCACGTCGAGTAAATGTTGTTCTACAAACGCAGTCCTAATTTCAGCCCTATAAGAATAATGAGTTGCCCATTTAATAGACGTGCCGTCCGCACGTGAATCTAGGAAAGCTCGCTTCACTTCGTAACGTCGCGAGAAGACACTGTGTCTAATCGAATGAAAAGGGCGCCCACAAATCAAGCAAATGTTGCTAAACGTGGACTGGCGAACACTTCCACTGACCTCCCCTGTTTTTCCGATAGTAAAGCTTGAGCATCGCGTTGAGTGATTTCATCTGCGTGAAATGGTAAATTCCACCGATCTAAAGCTAGCCCGTAGTTAAATCTATATACACACACCGGGAGATAGAAACGAAGAGGAAGTACAGAGATCCAGTTTAGCTAAGCACGCGCTCGTCTGGTTATCCTACGTTTGGAGAGGTGGAAGCGGAAATTATAGATAAGACACAGAAGGAAAGAACTTGAAGGACGCTTGAGCTTCGCTTTCAAGGGTAGAACACGATAGCGTAATCGGACCATGTTCGTATCGCCTTCCCACTCGCTAGCTTGGCTTCGCTTCTCGGTCGACACCTAAACCACGCCTCAAGGAAAGCCATAGTGCGGACGCCCGCCGGCTCTTGTATCCATGCATGCGGCGCGACAGAACACGGAGAGCGCGCCCGTGGGCCCTTTGCGCCATCTCGCGGCATTTCTGTCAAGCCGCTGAAGAACCTCCGAGATTTGCGTGCCACCAACGCTAAACGGTGTACTAAATCTTTGCCGTGAGTATGCTA